>NW_027309021.1:0-56000 GCF_047496885.1 Scyliorhinus torazame
CCGAGGTACAGTGAAACGTATTCGAACATAGAACATAAATGCAGAAGGAGGCCATTCGGCCCATCGAGTCTGCAACGACCCACTTAAGCTCTCACTTCCACCCTATCCCCATAACCCAATAACCCCTCCTAACATTTTTGGTCACTAAGGGCAATTTATCATGGCCAATCCACCTAACCTGTATGTCTTTGGACTATGGGAGGAAACCAGAGCACGCGGAGGAAACCCACACAGACACGGGGAGAACATGCAGACTCTGCACAGACAGTGACCCAGCGGGGAATCGAACCTGGGACCCTGGCGCTGTGAAACCACAGTGCTATCCACTTGTGCTACCGTTCTGCATACAGTCCAGACAGATTGTTCCATACATGATAAAACATAGGCCATACATAAATACACAATGTAAATACATAGACACAGCCATCAGGTGAAGCATACAGAGTGTAGTACTGCTCAGTAGAGATGTGTGAAGAGATCAGTTCAGTCCATAAGAGGGTCATTCAGGAGTCTGGTAACAGTGGGGAAGAAGCTGTTTTTCAACCTGTTAGTGCATGAACTCAGACTTTTATATCTCCTGCCCGATGGACGAGGTTGGCAGAGTGAATAAGCCGGGTAGGAGGGGTCTTTGATTATGCTGCCTGCTTTCCCAAGGCAGCAGGAGGTGTAGACCAAGTTCATGGATGGGAGGCAGTTTCACGTGATGGACTGGGCTGTGTTTAAGACTCTGTAATTTCTTACGGTCTTGGGCCGAGCAGTAGCCTTAACGGTCTATGAGGCATCTAGATAGGATGCTTTCTCTGGAGCATCTGTAAAGATTTGTCACAGTCAATGTGGACATGTCAAATTTCCTTAGTTTCCTGAGGAAGTACAGGCGATCTTATGCTTTCTTGGTCATAGTATCGACATAGGTGAACCAGGAAAGGTTATTGGTGGTGTGCACATGTAAGGATTTGAAGCTGTCAACCATCTTCACCTCGGCACCATTGATGCAGACACAGATGCATACGATATTTCGCTTCCTGAAGTCAATGACCAGCTCCTTAGTTTTGCTGACATTGAGGGAAAGATTGTTGTTGGTACACCACGCACTGAGTTCCCTGTCTCCCTTCTGTACTCTGTACTTTGGGGTGGCATGGCAGCACAATGGTTAGCTGAGCCTCTGGACCAGGTGTGGGGGAGAGATTCAGGAATACCGGGCTTGGTGGCTGGGGCAGGGGGCTGACAGGTCGGCCTGCAGTGCAGAATAACATGCTGGAGGCTTCACATTTCTCGGTTGCAATGTGTTTTATTGTTGTACAATATTGGGAGCCCTGGGGCCAGAGGGGCCTGGGCCATCCTCCGATGGAACATGCCCTCCTGTGCCACCTTGTTCCGAACGCTGACTCCGAGACGGGCATTTATGTGGGGGTGGGTGGGATGTGCTCGGGGCTTCTGGTGGCTGGCGTCAGCACCCCATGAGGCCACCTCTGGAGAGAGGGGCAGCTGGACTGAGCTCCGGAAACTTTGCATCATCTGGCTCTGCTTGCCCTGGCGGCTCTTGATGACTGCGCCATTGTGTCGTTGCCCTCAGCAATGCTCCTCTGTGAGTGGGCCATGCTCTGTAGTTCCTTGCCACAGTCCACTTGCATCTGGGACATGCTCCGCAGCACATTGGAAAGGCCCACCTGCGTCAGGGACATGTCCCCCAGCAACTGGGACATGTTTCTGAGGCACAGCCATGGCCATCACTGACTGGGCAAAGCCTTGGACACCACCACTTATGGTGATGATGTCGTGCTCCAGGCTCTCCACTGTGGCGCCACCCTCAAGGTGTTGGCCTCAGTGCCATACATTGCCTACGCTATCTCCTGTGCCCTCAGCCTTTGGGATTCCTCCAATCGACTGTGGACCTGCTGGGCTGTCGCTGACATCCCCCTCTGAACCTCTGGCCACACCATATTGACTGCATCAGCTCTGGGTAAACCTGTCCAGGTGCCACGGTGGAGATGGTTGGCAGTTTCAAATTCATAGGTGTGCACACCACCAATAATCTGTCCTGGTTCACCCATGTCGATACTATGACCAAGAAAGTACAATGTGCTCAAAGGTTGCCGCATGCTCCTCCTCCTCCACTTCCAATACATCACCCCCACTCCTGTGTCAGGTAGTGGAGGGCACAGCAGACCACCTCTGACATCACCTGCCATCCCTCAGGGTGCCATCCAACACACCCTGCACATGCACCGCTCAGCCAGAGCAGGAGCCCCCGGGCACCAGACCCCGTACCCAAGACCTGTCATGGTAACTTTACCTAGACCGGGTGCTGGTTACCTCCCTGGTGCACACATCCACAATGTGGGTGCGGGCATGTCCCTAGTGCTGAGGCCCATCTTGTGGGTGTTTGGATGCTGCCTTCTGCCTCTGTGGTGCTGAAGCCTCAGGTCTCATGGTCTGATTGGGATGCGATACAGTAACTCTCAGCTGCGACATGGCACATGTACCCATGGTAATCCACTTAGGGGCTGTGAAGTGCTCACATTACTACAATTGCCAATTCCCTATTAGCAATGGCCTTCAGCTGTGCACCATGGGTGACCAGTGGGACAGATTAGCAGTAACGAGAGGTGCCACTGTTATAGGTACAGATGTTCCGGGGGTGGCATTGCAGACCAGCGGGTGCTTGGTCACCTAAAAGCCACCGCCTAATGCCGAACACCCCACCGATAGCGTTCCACCCCCCAATCGAGGCCCCCCCCCCGGGATGTCTCCCCCTCCCGCCCCCCGGCTCGGGTGAGTTCCCCCCACCCCCTCCATCCCCACGACCCCCCCCCTCATCCCTCCCCTTGGGCTGGGCCATCAACCGCAGTGCCCCTGGTCTGATGGGTCAACTTTGAAGATGGCTACTCACCTCCTCGGATACCCACATCAGCTACTCCACCAGCTTCACGTTTTGAAAAAGCTGTACTGATTGATGCCCGCTTGACTGCTTACTGGAGAGGCAGTTAGATCACGGGAGTTAGATAGACGGTTATTCCCGTTAATGGTATTGAGATTGGCTTTAATTGGTGAGTATTGGTTTCTTGCTATTGCCTGAATTTGCCAATGAGAGCGGGCCAGTTAGATCGCAAACCAATCGGCACCCGGCACGGTTCCCGATTTCGGCCTCTCCCGCATCTAATGTCCACGTCATGCTTAAGTAAGAGCCCAATACGGCTGGAAAATCATTCCCAATCCTTTGAGTACAATATAACTATTTTTCATCCAAGTTCTGAAGAAGATTCATATTGGATCTGAAACACCTTTTAAACTATTTCTCTCTCTCTCTGACATGCTGAGTTTTCCCAGAATTTTTTGTTTGTAGTCCGACAGGGTTGCTTATCTCTGTATGCATGTCTGGGAGAAGGTGATTAGTGCCGAAGCCTTGAAGTCAAGATCAAATTCTTCAGCACCTGCCCCATCACTCCTTTTTGACTTTAGCAACTTTGAGGAACTCTAGAGATCTCCAAAAATGTGTACAACTGTCAAAAACGCCAGTAGTAATCATTCAGAATCCTTCCAAGTGCTTTAGATAAATTCCACAGGGTGTGTGTTTAAGACCGGGTGCTAGCTGAGGCATTGAGTGTAAAAATGGCAGGGCTGGTATTAACTCAGTGTTACACACTAACTTACGCGATGACCTGCCTAACCTTCATACTCCTGATGGATGTTCACTGCATGCACATTAAAGCACTCATCAATAATGTCCGTCTGCGCGACTTACAATAGAAGTGCAATTTGGACATCTAAGGATACTCAATATCATCCCACAAATGGTCTGCGGCTGGATTCTCCATTTCTGCGACTAAGTGGAAATGGAAAATCCGTGGACCTCTACAACAGGAAAATCGGTGCTGCACCGACACCGATCCCGCTACCGGTGAGTAGCTAGCACCGGCGTCGCGAGAAACACCATCCAATCCCATGAAAAACGGTGCGGGATTCGCCGGGTCCATGATGGACACTCGCAAGGCTGACAAGCTGCAGTCGCACAAAAAGCAATACACTCCCCACACACACACACTGATCGAGGCCGAAAAGACGGGACAGGTTGTGTTGGAGCGCCCATATAGCTGATGGGTCGGCTGGGGCCAGAGAGTACGGGGGGGGGGGGGGGGGTCACCGGGCACCAGGTTTAAAGTGGGTTGTCAGCGGCATGCATTAATGGTGTTGCATACCCATCCACCCTGACCCCACAGCCATCTCCTGGCCACCCCCCACTACTCCCCCCGGCCCTGGTAGAAGATCTCCGGCCATGACACGACTGTCGGCGAAGTATGGTGGTGCTGGACACTGTCTCGCTCAGCAGCCATGCCAAGTTCACGATTTCTGAGAGCAAACATGGACCGCGCCATCAGGAACATGACCCAATTGGAGGCAGAGGATCATGGGTTGGCCCACTAATGATATGCAAACGGTGATTAGCGTACGCACGGCGTGCATCGCATTGATGCAGTTTTTGAGTAGGCGAAGCATCACGATTCAGCGTCAAGCTGGCGTCTGCCGCGAGTTTGGCGTCGGGAGCTATTCTCCGCCCAATCGCACGACCTGATTTTGGCATTGGCGAACGGAGAATCCCACCCCTGTATCTTGTGCTGATTTTTGTTTCCTTTTTTATTAGTATGAATTTTGGGGCCATTTCATCCAGAAAGCTTCAGTCTACCTTGGCTACTCAACGAGAAGTAAACACTCACAGGTGAGTTAAGCCACAGTCAGACACAACATAAAGTTTGCTCTATTCCACAGAAAAGGACCTCAGCTGCAATCAGAAAGAACAGTGTCAACTGCAGCAGTCTTTTGTCAGATCAGTGTTACTGTGGGCTGTCTGACTGATACTGCAAATTGACTGTTAATTTGGTGCTGTTTTGAGCTGTGTACCTTTTTTGTTAAGATTGCCTAATCTTTGGTCATTACAGTCAGCAAACAGAAAAGATCCTCCAGTCTCATTGAACCGACGTCCCAGAGGTGGAAACACAGTATTTAAGTCACAGCATTCAGTCTTCATGTACACTAATAGCTCATAAAATATTCATACAGTGTTTGATATCAAGAGAGCAACTGTCGCAATCGAGCAAACTGAAAATAACCTATTACAAGGATTTATTGATCTGTTCTTCCCTTTTGTTCATATGAGTGAAGAAATATGAGCTAATAAATTATGAAGTGAATTTTTCAACTTCATGATGGAAGATGACATTTTGATGGAATGTGCATGGAACATAGGTTATGGATACGCCTACAATGCATTTTGCAAATGCCCTAGTGCTACAAAAGTGCATGGACCACATTCTCCACTTTGGTCGTACATCTTCGAGTAGACGAATGATAATAGGAGAAGTATTCGATCAGTGTTTATAAAGAGTTTTCAAAGGTGGGATCAACAATGCTACAGTATATATTGCAAAATATTATTAGGTGAAGGTGATTGTCTTCTTAGCTTCAGGCTAGCAGCACATTCATCATCCAAGACTGTAAAGTATTTGAATACTACCCCTTAATATGCTCTCATTAAGAAACCTATGAATATCCTTTTTCATAGAATCATTGAATTTACAGTGCCGAAGGAGGCCATTTGGCCTATTGAGTCTGCACCGGCCCTTGGAAAGAGCACCCTACCAAAGCCCAGATCGTCACCCTATCCCCATAACCCAGTAACTCCACCCAACCATTTTGGACTGTGGGAGGAAACCGGAGCACCCGGAAGAAACCCACGCAGGCACAGGGAGAACGTGCAAACTTCACACAGACAGTGACCCAAGCCAGGAATCGAACCTGGGAACCTAGAAGCGGCGAAGCAACTGTGCTAACCACTGTGCTACCATGCTGCCCAGTTAATAGGTTGGGAACACTGGTTCCCAACAAACCTTGAACCTCATGCGCATGCAACAGCTGGGAAATAGCCACACTTGTGCAGTTCAATGGTTTTCGAGTTCTTGAGTCGAGGACCAAAACTGCGTACCTGCACAAAGAGAGAAAGGAATGATGTGAAAAGGCAGGTCAGGTGACCTGATACAGAGTGCCATTATTTTGTGTGTCTGTCAGGGAGAAGGATGCAAGAGGGGGACAGGGAGAAGGTCCCAAATTAAAAATGGGAACTAGAGTGGGAGGGGGGGGGGGGGGGAGTCCAAAAAGGCAGTCTCAGGTAAGGAATGAAGACAGGATAGGGATAGGTCCCATTAGTGAAGTTAAAAAAAGGAGCTGAATAATAGGCTAAAAATTTTAAAAAAGAGCTGTGGAGAGCAGACTTTGAGCACAGAGAGCATGAGAGACGCCCTGAATAATCAAAAAGGAACCAGATTCGTAACTGTGCTACTGCCCTTTTGGGGCATAGGTATCCATTTGGAGCTGTTAGTTCTGCTTGAAATTGTGCTTGGAAGGTGAAGCTTGAGTTTGCTTGGAGATCCAGGGGAAAGGAAACTCGGCAGGCAAGATTGAAACCCTGTGAGATGGGTTATTGTTGAAACCGTCTGAGTGGGAGCAACGTTTGGAGAGAATTCCAAGGTGGGATCTTCAGATATGGAGTTGGAAACATTCATGAGAGAGATAAAGTTTCAATGAAATTGTTTGGCTCACAATATAACAAACGTTTGGGTGGATGCGAAACTAATGGAATCTGTTTTGACATCTGTCACCTATTGTGTAGAGGGATGTGTGAAACCACAGCTCTTCTGTTAATTCACGGACCACATAATAACCTTGAATATTGGAGTATAAGGCAGGTATTGTAAACTGTTTTATCTTTCTGAACTTGTACAGTAAAGTTTATTTTTGTTCAAAACCTGTGGACTTTGTGGCTTTATTCACTTGGTTAGCGTCTTTAGTCTCAAATGTTATCTATTTTAAACAAAATATTATTGATCCCGAATCCAATCTCCATCCACATCCTGGGGTCTGGCCAAAGATCATGGGCGGGATTCTGTAGCCACCTAAAATGGCTGATTCCCGATTTATTTGGCCAAAACCCGATATAAAATGGCTAACCGAAAAGGCTGATGGGAAAAGCAGCCAACAGGGCACAAACGGACAGCTGCAGACAGAATAGCGTATTCAGCTCTGGGGAGGTCGGCCCAGATCGATACCTGCGACCGTTAGCAGCACATCAACACAGACATCTGCAGTTTAATCGGCTATCCCCAGGAACAATTGCAGCATATTAGCAATTGAATGCCGGGCCAGACCTCTCGGAGCCAGCAGTGGCCGAAACAAAGACAGGTGAATGACCACCCCCCGATCGAGGAATCGCCCCATTATTGGAGTGTATTGAACCCAGAGATTGGGAACAAGTCCAATCACTTGGGACTCAGGGTCAAGGGCCGCCCCGAGAGGCGGGAAGCCCCTGGGCCTTATAAATTGAGGGGCCAAGTTCAGATCTCTCGCTCTCTCTCCCTTCTTCTTCTGCTCGCAACCTTCGCAAGAACATCGACCAGAAACTGTAAGTTTGACTCCAGCGATCGCTACCCGATAGAGACTCCTAGCCATCGACCCGTATCAGCCTTTTGAATCCCGCAGGACAGACCCAATCTGATAAGCCATTTGTTTCCCTGACCTGGTGGGCCAGCCCCAAAAGTTAAGTATTGGCCAGTAGTGGTAGGTAGTGATCTAGAAAGTAGGATTATTGTGTAAGTATTTATTGCTGTACATAATAAATGATCGTTGATTTCAGTCTTACTAAGCGGTGTGCTGTCTTATTAATCATAACTCGAACATGAACCACGTGGCGGTATCAGAAAGATACCTGGCGACTCGTGAGCAAAGGTGACATAATCAGAGCTAATAAAACTAAGGCTAACAAGAGCAACATAATTGGCGACTCCACCGGGACCCGATCTAGAAGTGGAAAACCACTCCGGGAGAACCCCAGAAATTTGAATAGAATCCAATTGGAAACAAAACCAAAAAAAAAACCCACAAGTGTTCAAGCGGTTCTGGTTAATAATTCACAATTCGGAAGTGTGTGTATGCATGCATAACTAACAGGGTTATAAGGTAAAACTGATAGATTTTGTTGCGTCAAAACTGTCGGAAGTCGGTATTTTCGGAAATTAGCGCAAGCCGTACCCGCATCTACGACACCACCTTAGCCCCCTGTTCCAAATTCGAACAAAGCAAGCAGATAAGAGAGATGGCCATGCAGGCAATGCAATGCCTCATGAATGCCGGAGAATTTGCGGTCGCACCGATCAGCAGCATTAAAGTGGGACAGTGTCCCATTTGGGAAGTGGAAATTCGGAAATTTCTACAGGGCAAAGGATGGCCCGTGTGGAGCGGTTTCTGCAATAATGACGACTCAGGTCCCGGAAGCATAGGGCATACTTGGTGGGAGAACATGAGTGAAATCCATGAGAAGAGCTTAGCAAAAACGCGCAAGCCGATGGCAATTGTGTCCTGTATGACACAATTGCAAGGCACAGAGGAGGTCGTCAGGACACTCCGGAAAGAAATAGAAGGCATACATCGTATGAGTAAAATCGATGTGTGCGAGATGGAGAAAGAGAACCTGGAATTGAAAAGGTAGTTAGAGGCCAAGGACGAAGAGGTGGCTGACGCCAAACGGGGTCACCAGTCTTGTCTGGCGCATTTTAAGCAGTTTTCGATCCCAGTATGAGAAGGCTTATCAGGACACACAGCATGCAGTCCTGGTTAAGAAAGAGACAGAGAAGCAGGTAGAGACGCTACAGAAGCAATGTAGTGATCTCAAGGCAGCCTTGAGAGCGCTCCAAGCTGCAACCACGGAACAAAGGCAGAGTAACATAGACGATGTGAAGTGCCGAAAGCAAATTGCAGACCTGCAATCACTGCTTACTGTCCAAAAAGGATTCCAAGAAACCTTTGGGGAAAGTTTAGAACAGGAAGACGGCCCTGATTGTGAAGAATTGCAGGAGACAGCGCAGAGATATGTTCAGGGAACATGTGCGCAGGGAAAGCCCCAAAGGAGGAAAGCACCTCCACCCCCCACACAGCAGGTAGTTCAGGCTCCCATGAACCCTGTAACAACCCACCGCACCGCCACAGCAGACGAGGCGGAATTCCTATATTCCACCCCCCTCACAGTGACCCAATTACGGGACGCGTGTGCGAAAATCACACCGTTCCTCCCCACTTCAGACCCACAGCATTTCTTTGCCACCGTCAAACACCAGGCGACCTTGTACGGCCTGGATGAGAAAGAGCAGGTAAAGCTCATGGTCCTCAGCTTAGACCCATCGGTCACAGCAGCCCTTCCCGACCCACAGAACGTAGGAGGAGGCACCCTTGCAGAAATTCACACCGCGATCCTGGATGCGATCGGGTATAACCGGGGCGACACCATAGATGGCCTAAATAAGTGCAGACAGAAAAAGTCTGAACACCCCACAGCGTTCGCAGGACGCTTGTGGATTCACTTTGAAACCGTTTTCGGAAACGTGGACAGTGCCCATTTGTCCGCAGACAATATGGCCAAATGGACCTGCACCCTTATCTCCCATGCCACGGAAGCAGGACAGAATGTCTGTAGTAATTATGACCCCTCGGAGGAGGCTCATAATGAGTAGTGGGTGGTCAAAAGATTGTCCCGCATTTGGGAACAGTCTCCTCACAATAAATCCGCCGCTAGAACCCCCGAGGAAAAACAAGCCGCCGCAGACGTGCAGGCAGTAAGAACCACTCTTCACAACCCCGCCTGGGGAAACGAGGGAAAGAGCAGCCCCCCAGCAAAACCGCAAGAATGCTACAATTGCGGACAGTTGGGACATTTTGCCAAAGAATGCAATGCCCCTAAACAACCACAGAGATCCCAACAGACAGGCACTCTCACTAAGAAAAAGGCAGAGCCCATACATAGCGTTAGCGCCCAGTCGGATCAGACAGACTTGACTGGAACAGACTGACGGTGTACAGGCTCCCCCAGTTGGGTCTGCGATACCCTTTGGGATAGGTCAGGACGACCCGCAGTCGCAGCAAAAATTAGGGGACAGCCGATCGAGCTTCTCTGGGACACAGGAGGGTCCCGCACCACCTTAAATTCCTCCACCCTTGGTAAGGACACGTGGCCCACTACAGCCACTATCACCCTCAGCGGCTTCACAGGCCACTCACAGCAGGGACACGTCACAACCCCTGTACCCATCCAAATCGGAACCATTAACACCAAACACCCCCTAGTTTTAGTCGACCAGCCCCCAACAGCAGAGCACATTTTGGGTATCGACTTCATGAATTCCCACCACCTCTCTTTCGATCCAGTCAACCAGTGTGTCTGGAAGATGGCGAAATCCGCCAGAGCCCCCGCAACGCTCAACATTGGGGACTACATGAAAAAAATTAGCGCAGTAGGTGAGTTTTGGTTCAACCCCACCACACTCAGAACGGACCGACAGGTTAGGGCGGTCCTGCAAAAAAACAGGGCGCATTCGCGACCCACAAGCACGACTGTGGACGGATGACTGGCTCCGTACAAATAACAGGACCGGACCCTAGACCCCAAAAGCAGTACGGATTCCCCCTAGAAGCAGAGGGAGAAATCCTAAAGGTTATAGAAAGTTTATTAGAGCAGGGCGTCCTAAGATCGGTAGCCTCAACTAATAATGCCCCGATTTGGCCAGTAAGGAAACCCGACGGATCATGGCGCTTGACCATTGGTTATCGGGAACTCAATAAAGTCACCCCCGTAGCAGCCCCCACCGTTGCAACAAGTCCCGAGACCATGCTCAAACAGGGTCTCCATGCCCGATATTTCACGGATTTGGACGTCAGTAATGGATTCTGGTCCATTCCATTGGCAAAGGCGTGCCAGTACAAATTTGCCTTCACTTTCCGAGCACAGCAATACACGTGGACATGCCTGCCACAAGGCTTCCACAACTCCCCCTCCATTTTCCACCGACAGCTGGCAAATGGACTAGCGAAATTTTCTCGCCCCGAATGTCTGGTACAGTATGTAGACGATCTACTACTACAGACAGACAAAGGAAGAGCACATTGAGCTTCTGTCCGAACTCCTGGAATTACTACATTCCATTGACTGTAAAGTCAACCCCAAAAAAGCCCAGATATTGGAAGAAAAAGTGGTATATTTGGGTACTATTATCACACACGGCAAACGCGAGATCGAGCACAAAAGAATTGACTTGATCGCTAAATTGCCCCTTCCCCAAAACCTTTCAGCCCTCCGGTCGTTTTTAGGACTGGTTGGCTGCTGCCGAAACCACATTGACGGTTTCGCCAGCAAGGCTGCGCCCCTCTCAGACCTCCTAAAGAAAGGAGCCCCCTGGGAATGGCTTCCGCAGCATACAGATGCTGTGGAATCATTAAAACAGGCACTCATAGCCGCCCCCGCACTACAAGTTCCAGACCTGCTTTCCCCTTACGCCATAGAGGTAGCGACCACAGACCGCACCCTTTCAACCGTGCTCCTGCAGGAATGGCATGACCAGCTAAGACCCGTGGCTTATGCCTCCCGAATTTTAGATGCTGTGGAGCAGGGATTCTTAGCCTGTGAGAGGCACCTGCTCGCAGTTTTCTGGGCAGTCCAGTACTTTTCATACATTACCGGACTGAACCCCATTACCATTTTGACCGAGCACACCCCCACCCAACGTTTACTAGACGGACGACTTAAAGACGGTACCGTCAGCCAAATCCGCGCTGCTAGGTGGACCCTTCTCTTACAAGGACGGGACATCACAGTCAAACGGACCAAGACACACAAATACTTAGCGGACAATCTCCAGTACCCCGGAACCCCCCATGAGTGTGAAATCATCTCGCCCCACCATAATACAGGCCCCTTTATCGCTAAAACACCCCCCAGAAAACTCACCACTCCATCTCCGAGCCCCCCTCACCCGGACACGTGTGATCCCATTAGGATCTATGTGGATGGATCTTCCACAGTCCTGGATGGGCAACGCATAACAGGTTGTGGGACTTATGTGGAGGACGCGCAGGGACGCGCCCTCGAGGAAATCGCATTAAAATTACCCGGACACTTAGGCGCGCAGGCAGCAGAGCTTGCGGCCATTGCTTACATTGTAGAGCACCCAGATTCCTTCCCCAGCCCAGCAGACATATATTCAGACAGTCTATACGTTTGCAACAGCCTCACCGAATTTCTGCCCCTCTGGGAAACAAGAGGATTTGTTTCCGCGGATGGGAAACCCCTCCCCTCAGCCCCATTACTCCGCCATATTTTGCAAAAAGCCAAGGACAGGACTTTTGGCATTATAAAAGTCCGCAGCCACCATCGTTCCTCCCCCCCATGAAATGTAAAAGCCGACGCACTGGCTAAGGCAGGATCCAGGCATGGGTACTTTTGGAAGCCCCCCGAAAGCGCTCCGGTGAGTGCGCCAGTGAGTGCAGTTCAGGTCACGCAGACTAGGATCGAAGATCTAGTAGAGGCCCAGAAGCAGGATAGCGCTCTCACTGAGATTGTGAAAGGGACGTTTCCAGCCTCATACGAGAGGTACAGAAATACGATAACCACACATGACGGTGTGGTGTTAAAAGACACACTTTACGTAGTTCCAAAGCAGGACAGGAACCAATTAATCTGTTTATTCCATGATGGTCATGGACACCAGGGAATCGATCCCACCGCAGCCCACCTCAAACAGCTTTGTTGGTGGCCAAATCTCAAAGAGGATGTATCCCATTACATTGAGAATTGCCTCATCCGCGCACAGAACAACCCAGATAGATATGCCAAAAAGGCACAACTCAGCCACACCCGAACCGTTAACAGCCCCTGGACTAACCTCCAGATCGGTTTTATAGGTCCATTGCCCCCTTGCAGGAATGGCTATAAATATGTTCTGGTGGTCATAGACACTTTTACAAAGTGGGTGGAAGCATTTCCAGTCCGCACCAACACCGCGAAAACCACAGCCAAAATCCTATCCCACCACATCTTTACAAGATGGGGACTCCCCCGCAGTATTGAATCGGACCAAGGTTCTCACTTTACGGGACGGGTCATGCAGAACGTCCTCACGATATTTGGCATAACCCAAAAATTTCACATTGCGTACCACCCACAGTCGAGTGGTATAGTGGAGCGCATGAATCGGAACCTAAAAACCACCCTCCGAAAAATGGTCCAGCAGAACAACACCGCTTGGGACTCAGTCCTCCCCTTTGTGCTGATGTTTTTGCATAACACTGTTTCCACCTCCACAGGTTACACCCCACACACCCTCCTGACCGGACGCCCCATGAAAGGGACAGAGTACTTGTTAGGTTTAGACCTGACCAGCCCTGAAGTTATGGCCCTCACCCACGAGAAAGCCGTTGAGCAATTAGTTGCGAATGTAAAAACGGCTCAGTTAGCAGCCGCTGTTAAACTGGGCACTAAAAGGAAACAGAGCAAGGCCTGTTTTGATAAGGCAGTACATGCAATGGAGTATAATATAGGACAACAAGTGATGTTGTCTGTGTATAACCCCAGCACATTTCTGTCTCCGAAATACTTGGGCCCGTACTCCATTACGGATAAAGTAAGCCCATCGGTATACAAAATCAAATACCCAAATGGTAAGACTGCGTGGTTTCACATAAACCAGTTAAAGCCTTATGGAGCACAGTCAAACCACACGCACCACGTCATGCTTGACGCAGCAGACCACACCCCGCCCACAGCCAATGTAACCAGACCAACCCCCTCCACGTCCATCCCAAACACGGACTCGCCCCCGACTCCACCCCCAAAATCTACACCCCACCCCGGAACGCCCACAGACTGCAGCAGCAGAGACAGCGACTGTGACTCTCACGATAGCCACAGCACGCCTCCCTACTATCCCCATACAACCGGACCCACACACAGTGACTCCGATTTCGACTCCCGTGATCCCTTCATGATCACTTTTCTAAACAAATACCACCACCGACCACCGAACCACACGGACGACACCGACTTTGTCCCCACACAACTCGACGAAACCCATTGGCACCGCGACAACTCCTACAGACTCGTCCGAAACGACGAAAGCAACCCCAACTCACACCACGCAGCCCTCTCAACATTAATTCACTCCAGAGTTTGGCACCCGGGAGAAGGGGACGACCTCGAATCGGACCCCCAATCCGCCAACCCCTTTGCGACCCTGTTTGCAACAGAGAACTGAGGTGTCCACATGATGATTTAAAGGAGACACTTGGGAAAAGTGTTGTCCTTCCTGATGGAACCTGCAGGATGTTTTATGTTGTTTGTATGTTTTGTTTAAGTGTTGTTCGTCCGACAGGAGAATGTTTCTCACCGTCACACACCCACATTCACCTGAAACCTTTTAGCTCTTTCCAACGGACACCCACCGCGGCCAGACGCTTGTTCAGCGGTATTAACTTGTCCACAGATACCTGGTCAACAGACCACACGCTTGTTCAGAGGAACTAGCTTTTCAGCTGGTACTGGTTCGAGTACCAGACGCCCAATCTGATTTGAGGGTAGAATCACAGCAGCAACCCCGCCATGATGACTACATTTCTGCCCGTTCTTGTCGGTTGCTCAGGCAGTGGAGAAACGGCGTGAGACCTGCCCTGCCTGGGGACCCCCCTGCTGGTCAAAAACGCTCGGGTAGGGGACATACGGTTTTGGTAGCCGTCCTACCCGGGGACTCCATCCAAATCTTACCCGTCGCGGCCCATACACACCTCATTCGACCTTTTCCTTTCAAAACAGTTTTATTTATTGAGGCGACCTTTGGGTTGCTGCCTCATGCTATTTACATCCAGGAACATTTGGATGATAAACTTAGCATTGGTCCACCATTGGGAAGTGCGCCGTGTCCTAACATTTGTTTTGAAAAAAAATGTGGGGGGGGTCACATATAGTGACCAATTATAAGGGTTTAATTGGCCCCAAGAAGGACAGACACACTAACATACCGGATATTATACCAAGGTAGTTACAGATGCTTGCTTGCTTTACAGAACTCCAGAAGCTCCAGGAGAAAAACAGAGAACACAAAGAAAGACAAAGAAAGAGAACAGCCATGAGGACTTCGTTCATCGTGCTCAACATATTTCTTATGGACACTTGGTTGCGCGGGAACAGGGACCCCGTTACTTCAAACCCCCCAGCCGTTAATGTTTCACTGCCCCGCAGTACCGAGGGCCCAGTCACCAGCCATGTGCATTATCCTGGTGTGCCAAGTTCATAACCTGGTACTCCCTGTCTTACGTAATTGAAGCACTGTTAGCGTTGGCAATACTCTGCTGTGCAGTGCAGACTATGCGACTCCGCAAAAGGAGAAAGAGAGAGAACCGCGCTCGAAAAACCGGTATATCGGATCCGATCTGGGGAAGTCGGCCCAGATCGATACCTGCGACCATTAGCAGCACATCAACACAGACATCTGGGGCGTCAATCTGCGTCAATCTGCGGCCGGGTCGGAGAATGGCCGTTGGCCGCCGTGAATCCCGCCCCCGCCGAAGTCTCCGGTACCGGAGATTGGGCGGGGGCGGTAATAGGGCCGCGCCGGTTGGCGGGATCCCCCGCTCAATTCTCCGGCCCGGATGGGCCGAAGTCCCGCCCAGAAATTGCCTGTCCCGCCGGCGTAAATTAGAGCTGGTATTTACCGGCGTGGGCGGGCTCCGGGGTCCTGGGGGGGGAGTGGGGCGATCTGACCCCGGGGGGTGCCCCCACAGTGGCCTGGCCCGCGATCGGGGCCCACCGATCCGCGGGCGGGCCTGTGCCGTGGGGGCACTCTTTCCCTTCCGCCACGGCCTCCACCATGGCGGAGGCGGAAGTGACTCTCCCCACTGCGCATGCGCGGGAAACTGTCAGCGGCCGCTGACGCTCCTACGCATGCGCCGGGAAACTGTCAGCGGCCACTGACGCTCCCGCGCATGCGCCGCATTTCCGCGCCAGCTGGCGGGGCAACAAACGCCATTTCCGCCAGCTGGCGGGGCGGAAATCCCTCCGGCGTCGGCCTAGCCCCTCAATGTTGGGGCTCGGCCCCCAAAGATGCAGAGCATTCCGCACCTGTGGGCCGGCGCGATGCCCGTCTGATTGGCGCCGTTTTTGGCGCCAGTCGGCGGACATCGTGCCGTTGGGGGAGAATTTCGCCCCTGCAGTTTAATCGGCTATCCCCGGGAACAATTGCAACATATTAGCAATTGAATGCCGGGCAGACCTCTCAGTGCCAGCAGTGGCCGAAACAAAGACAGGTGAATGACCACCCCCTGATCGAGGAATCGCCCCATTATTGGAGCGTATCGAACCCAGAGATTGGGAACAAGTCCAATCACTTGGGACTCAGGGTCAAGGGCCGCCCCAAGAAGCGGGAAGCCCCTGGACCCTATAAATTGAGGGGCCAAGTTCAGATCTCTCTCTCTCTCTCCCTTCTTCTCCTGCTCGCAACCTTCGCAAGAACATCGACCAGAAACTATAAGTTTGACTCCAGCGATCGCTACCCGATAGAGACTCCTAGCCATCGACCTGTATCAGCCTTTTGAATCCCGCAGGCCAGACCCAATCTGATAAACCATTTGTTTCCCTGACCTGGTGGGCCAGCCTGAAAAGTTAAGTATTGGCCAGTAGTGTTAGATAGTGATATAGAAAGTAGGATTATTGTGTAAGTATTTATTGCTATACATAATAAATGACCGTTGATTTCAATCTTACTAAGCGGTGTGCTGTCTTATTAATCATAACTCGAGCTTGAACCACGTGGCGGTATCAGAAAGATACCTGGCGACTCATGAGCAAAGGTGACATAATCAGAGCTAATAAAACTAAGGCTAATAAGAGCAGTAATTCTCAATCGGCCGACGACAGAATCGCGAAACGCGATTGGGCGGAGATTCTGCTTTGACGCCGAAACCGTGGCAGCGCCGGGTTCACGGCAAATTGTAATTCTCCTGTGGCTCGACAGTGGCATCAACGTGTTCCACTCTGCATGTACAGTAAACGCCGTTGGCATATCATTAGCGGGCCTGACCCGGTATTTCCGGGGCCTCTGCCATCCTCTGCCTCCACCGGGGAGAATCTCTGATGGCGAGGTTCACTTGCGCTTTCAAAAATTGTGAAACAGTCGCCGTGGCCGATGAGGGGGTGAGAGGGGATACAGAAAGTGTCCAGCATCATATGCTGACAGTTGTGTTGCTGGCCAGGGTGCTTCTGCCAGGATCCTGGATACGAGCGGGTGATGGCCAGGACTTGGGCTGTGGGGTCGGGGTGGATGGGCACAGAACACCATTTTCGCAGCCTCCAAGGCAACCATGCGGCTGCACATGTCGCTGACTGCCCACTGTAAGTCATATGGGTGCCCCACAGGCCACTGCCCTAGGTACCCTCTGATGTGTTGGGTGTTCTGTATCAGAAACAGGTCACCAACACTGGAAGTGGTGCAACTCAATTTTATTATAAGGTTAATTATATTAACATACTTGAACTGTGGGTAAATGCAATACCAGCTTTAACTGTTGACCCTTGCCTAGTCCTAACCGGGTGATGCACTCAGCACATGGTGAATGTCTGTGTTGCAGGCTGTGAGCTCTGTGCTCCGAGCTGGCTGCTACTAGAGTGAGCGGGAAATCTCCTGCCCCCTGTCTTTATAGTGCATGTGCTCTCACTGGTGATTGGCTGTGGTGTTGTGTATGCTGATTGGTCCCACCGCATGTCCATCAGTATGTGTGTGCACCATAAAATACTGGTGTATATTATGACACCCTCTGGGTCAGCTGACCCACCAATGGGATGGGTGCGCTCCAGTGCAACCAGTGCCATCTTGTTGGTTGAGATGAGTGTGTGTGGGGAGTGGAGTGCTAATATGTGGCTACAGTTTGTCAGCCTCTCCCGGCTCTGGCGAATCCGACACCATTTCTCATTGGAATCGACAACGGCCGGTGAATTGGTCCAGGTGCAGCATCAGTTTTGCTGTTCTAGAACTCCACGAATCATGCCTCAGCATCAACACTTACTCTCAGGAACGAAGAATCAGGCCGCATAACTATATAAGCTTTCATACATAGCTTTAATGTCTCTTGATAGATTTTATTCAGTCTGTTTTTTATTTGTCAACAATTTATTTTAACCCTTTGTTATTTTTCTCACCTGCTTGGTTTCCCCTTTCCTTTGCACTTGTGCAAGCATTTTCTTTTAGCTTAACATTGACACTTACCTTGTTTGTTTTCTGTGTTTGCTTAACTGCACAGTTGGTGTTCTTGGCTTTTCGGAGTGCGCATTGATTTTGTATTGGATCAAATACTCCTTTGAGTATTTTCCACTGTTGTCTGTGGATTAATCCATTAACATTTTAATCCACTTTACGAGGATCAATTTATTTCTCATCTTTTTGACGTTGGCTTGACTTTAATTTAATATCTTAAATTATTTCTCTTTCTCAAACCTAATATTAAATTCAGTCATATTATAGTTACTTTGCACAATATGGGCGAAATGCTCCGTAATCGGCACGATGTCCGCCGACCGGCGCCAAAAACGGTGCAAATCAGTCCGGTATCGCGCCGCCCCAAAGGTGCGGAATCCTCCGCATCTTGACCAGCCAAGCCCTAACCTTGAGGGGCTAGGCCCGCGCCGGACTGATTTCCGCCCCGCCAGCTGGCGGGAAAGGCCTTTGGTGCCCCGCCAGCTGGCGCGGAAATGGCATTGCCAGGCGGCGCATGCGCGGGAGCGTCAGCGGCCGCTCACGGCATCCCCGCGCATGCGCAGTGGAGGGAGTCTCTTCAGCCTCCACCATGGTGGAGACCGTGGCGGAACGCGGAAGGAAAAGAGTGCCCCCACAGCACAGGCCCGCCCGCGGATTGGTGGGCCCTGATCACGGGCCAGGCCACCATGGGGGCACCCCCCAGGGCCAGATCGCCCCGCGCCCCCCCCAGGAGCCCGGAGCCCGCATGCGCTACCTTGTCCCGCTGGTAAGAGAGGTGGTTTAATCCACGCCGGCGGGACAGGCATTCTAGCAGCGGGACTTCGCCCATTCGGGCCGGAGAATCGCCCGGGGGGTGGGGTGGGGGGGGGGGGGGGGGCGCCAACCGGCGCGGCGCGATTCCTGCCCCCGCCGAATCTCTGATGCCGGAGAATTCGGCAACCGGCGGGGGCGGGATTCACGCCAGCCCCCGGCGATTCTCCAACCCAGCGGGGGGTCAGAGATTCTCGCCCCAGGTCTTGTTCATTACTCATCACTAAATCAAACATGGTATTTTCCTTTGGCACTTCGAAAGCATGTTATTGTAGTAAAGTGTTCTAAATGCATTCATCAAATTAATTTGTGGATGTCACCAAATTTTTGTGACGAGTAGGATAGATAGTATTGAAATAGGCTGCAACAAATTTCAGGAGGTCATAATAAACTTACAGCATGGGCAAACAATTGGCAAATTAGTTCAACAATTATAAAGGTAGTACTTTTGATTGGAAGAATAGGAAGGTCACTTATTGCTTGAAAGGTGTAAGTCTGCATAGGTAGAGGAACAAAGGGAGCTTGGAGTATAAAGACATCACTCATTAAAGTTGTGTCACAAGTTAACAAGGCCAAGGAAAAATGGAAACCAAACATTAGGCTCTATTTCTGGAGGAATAGAATTGAACTGTAGGTAGATTATGCTCAACCTGTATCGAACCTTGATTGGACCTCACTTAGAGCATTACATGCAGTTTTGGTTGCCATATTATAAAAAGGAGACATAGGTGTCTCCCTCAATTGGAAAAAAATGAATTGGGTACTTTAAGTTAAAACAATAATTAATTTAAAAAAATAAAAAGGAGAAAGACCAACCGGAGAGGGTGCAGAGGAGATTTACAAGAATGACACAAATACACTTCACCTCCCCCCACCCCCCCCCCGACCTCCCGCCTTTGAAGAACTTGATGCAATTGCACATTATTTGCCCACTAAATGTGTTTCAGACAAAATAGCGCTCATATTTAACAGTGCCGACAATGCACTTAACCTAAAAGTGGGATGGGGAGGATGGCGGGATTCTCTGCTCCCGCCCGCTGCCGGAGAATCACCCCCAGGGTAATTGTTTCTATGGTGCAAATCAACCTCTCTGTCCCTAAAAGGAAAGTATTGAAACAATTGAATCTCATTGCTCTATGTATAAATTCTTTGCAAGGTTCTCAACAAAAGTTAATCATACAAATATATACACATAGATAGATATATTTTACTTTTACAGTCTGTTCCTTTCCTCACATTCACAATCCAACTTTTATATTCCTCTGTTTATTTCTCATTCAATACCTGAATTAATCCTTCTCCATCATTTTTGTTTCTGTCTCAATTCTTGTACACTGTTAGTGAAGGTGCTAACTTTATGTTTCCACTGTTCACTGAAGCCTTCGATGTCACATTGCTCTTGCTGCACAATTCCTTCAACTTAAATTTGAATGAATAATAGACGCCGCAAGATGCCTCGCTCCAACAAGATTTGGGGTAATATCTTTATCTCTTTTTATACTCTGACCTTAACTCTTATCTTCTTCTGTTTTTAACCTTCAATTTATTAGGTTTTCCACTGAGTGAAGTAAAAATGGTTTCATGTGCTATTTTTCTGGAGCTTCAACCGAAGTTAGTTTTCATAAACATTCTTTGCAAGAAATACCATGCAGGACAACATAATTTAAATTCACTTGTTTTCAAAACTATTTTACAAGTGGTTCCATCCTTAGCACGGGAGCAATCCAATGCAACAGTGTTTGGAAGTCTACCTTGCTTTATCCCCTTACTTCTAGTTCTTAATTTCTGACTAACATTGGCATTTTGTATCTTTTCCTCTCAGTCAAACCTTCTACATGTGTGGTCGGTGTTTGTTACTCTGGTAGTGTTATTGACCTCCTCTATCATATCCATCTTCAGAATTTCAGTCAGGCAGTGATCGTCAGACTGTACAAAGGATGGACTAGGCAATTGTTGAGAGTACAGCATGCATTTCTGAGCATTTCATCGTAGAAAGGATAAAAGAGCCATGGAACTGGTAGAGCAAAGAGTCACTGATTGATGATAGGTTAACATTATTAAGGAAGGTTGGAAACTTTTTTTTAGTGCAACAGAGTTCGCAAACATTTTGAGAGTTTAGCATGGAAAAGATCATCTCTGTCAATTTGAAAATCTGTTACAACAGGGAATAAAATAAAGAATATTATGAGCAGAATGAAGTGGCAAGATGACTTTTTTCCACGGAGGGGTTATTACCAAAAGTGATTATTGATACATAGGCTGAATTGCCACTCAGACAATTACCAAAAACAAATCAATGTAAAAAGGTATCAGGAAAGGCAATGGAGTGGGATTAAGTAGTCAGCTCCAATGGAATTACATACTAAATGGGCTGAATATCCTTCTTTCTATTTCAGGGAATACTTTGCTGCTCGGACTTGTTAAAGTCAAAAAGCTCTGATTTAGTGCAGGATTTTTCAGCCTCGTGACTGTTTAATGTCTTGGATTGGTAACTCCATTTTTTGCTTTCATATTTAGTGTGTACTCAGTTAGAAATAACATAACTCAAATTCAATCAACCTTCCCCAACAATGCACCTTAATTCCAAAATCAGAATATCCCATGGCAAGTCAGTGTTTCCCCTCATTCTTACAACAGGTATCTTATGGCATCTCTTAATGAGAGTTGTAATTTCACATAATTTACACAAATGTATGACTCTGCGCTGAACTCAGACACAAGTAAAGTCATAGAGGCCTTCAGCACAGAAAAGGTCCTTTGGCCCATCGAGTCTGCCAGTCAAAAATAACCCACAAACTACTCGAATCCCATTTCCCAGAACTTGGCCCATAGCCTTGGGATCGCAAGTAAATATTTAACTACCTCTTAAATGATATGCGTCCACCATCCTTTCAGGCAGCGTGTTCCAAACTTCCATCACCCTCTGGGTGAAATCTTTTTCTTCACACCCTCTCTAAACCTCCGCTCCTTACCTTAAATTTATGTCCCGTGGTCATTGATCCCTCCACCAAGGGGAAACGTTTCTTCCTGCCTACTCTATCTATGCCACTCATAATTTTATACATCCCAATTGTGTTTCCTCCTCTGTCTCCTCTGCTCCATGGAAAACAATACAAGTCTATCCAATCTCTCTTCACAGCTAAACTCTCCACCCCAGGCAACATCCTGGTAAATATTCTCTGCATCCTTTCCAGTGCTACCACATCCCTCCTATAATGTGGATTTCAGAACGGCACACAATACTTTAGCTGTGGCATAACCAGCATTTTATACAGTTCCAGCATAACCTTCCCGCTCTTGAATTTAATGCCTCAGCTAGTAAAGACAAGAGTACCATATACCTTCTTGAAAATTAAGACCATATACCTTCTTAACCATTATATCCACCTGCTCAGCTACCTTAAGAGACATGAGTACATGTATACCAAGGTCCCTCTGATCCTGCTTTCCAGAGTCCTGCCATTTATTATGTACTCCCTTGCCTTGTTTGTCCTGCCCAGGTGCATCACCTCACACTTAAAACATAGAACATAGAAAAATACAGCACAGAACAGGCCCTTCAGCCCACAATGTTGTGCCGAACCTTTCTCCTAGATTAATCATCGATTATCATAGAATTTACAGTGCAGATGTAGGCCATTCGGCCCATCGGGTCTGCACCAGCTCTTGGAAAGAGCACCCTACCCAAGGTCAACACCTCCACCCTATCCCCATAACCCAGTAACCCCACCCAACACTAAGGGCAATTTTGGACACTAAGGGCAATTTATCATGGCCAATCCACCTAACCTGTCACATTTTTGGACTGTGGGAGGAAACCGGAACACCTGGAGGAAACACACGCACACACGGGGAGGATGTGCAGACTCAGATGTCTAACCTTCTGGCCTTACAAGCCCTAACACTACATCGAGGTGAGGTGGCCTGCTGTGATTCCCGTCCTGCGTCCCCTTTCGCAGACTTCCTTAACATAGAACATAGAAAATACAGCACAGATCAGGCCCTTCGGCCCACGATGTTGTGCCGAACCTTTGTCCTAGATTAATCATAGATTATCATTGAATTTACAGTGCAGAAGGAGGCCATTCGGTCCTTTGAGTCTGCACCGGCTCCTGGAAAGAGCATCCTACCCAAACTCAACACCTCCACCCAACACCAAGGGCAATTTTGGACATTAAGGGCAATTTATCATTGGCCAATTCACCTAACCTGCACATCTTTGGACCGTGGGAGGAAACCGGAGCACCCGGAGGAAACCCACGCAGACACGGGGCGGACGCGCAGACTCCGCACAGACAGCGACCCAAGCCGGAATCGAACCTGGGACCCTGGAGCTGTGAAGCATTGTGCTATCCACAATGCTACCGTGCTGCCCTTAAGAACAAATAAATCTACACTATATCATTTTACCGTAATCCATGTACCTATCCAATAGCTGCTTGAAGGTCCCTAATGTTTCCGACTCAACTACTTCCACAGGCAGTGCATTCCATGCCCCCACTACTCTCTGGGTAAAGAACCCACCTCTGACTTATGGATTGAATTCCATTTGCCACTGATCAGCCCATCTGACCAGCCCGTCTATGTCCTGTAATCGAAGGCTATCCTCCTCGCTATTTATCGTCCCACCAATTTTCATTTGGGCAACATGATATGACAGTGGTTAGCATTGTTGTTTCACAGCACCAGGATCCCAGATTCGATTCCCAACTTGGGTCACTTTCTGTGCGGAGTCTGCATGTTCTCCCTGTGTTTGCATGGGTTTCCTCCGGGTGCTCCGGTTTCCTCCCACAAGTCCCGAAAGAAATGAAATGAAATAGAAATCGCTCATTGTAACTAGTTTCCAGGAGATACATTAGCTTTCTAACGGACTAGTACTCTCTTATAGCTTGCCTACAAGCAGGCACTCAGCACATGAAAAATTGTTGAAGTAAACCTGCTTCAATCCTCTCTACAATGTGTTTGGATTTTCTAATATGCTACTTGGTCAACAAATCCAATGAATAAGACAGCATGACAAGTGGCACTTAATAACTTTTCAGCAAAAGTTCAAAAATGGACTTTGATTTCATTTTCATAACTAATTCTACTCTGCGTCTAGCCTCTTACTCTTAATCAATTTGATTTGACTTTAATTTAAGACCATAAGACTTAGCAGTAGAATTAGGCCATTCGGCCCATCAAGTCTGCTCCACCATTAAATCACGGCTGATATATTTCTCATTCCGATTCTCCTGCCTTCTCCCCATAACCCCTGGTCCCCTTAATAATCAAGAACCTAGCCATCTCTATCTTGAAGACACTCAGTGACTTGGCCTCCACAGCATCTTTCGGCAAAGAGTTCCGCAGATTCACTAGGCTCCGCTGAAGAAATTCCTCCTCATCTCTGTTTTAAAGGATCGTGCCTTCAGTCTGAGGCTGTGATCTCGGGTTCTAGTTTCTCCTATGAGTGGGAACATTCTCTCCAGGTTCACTCTATCTAAACCTTTCAGTATTCTGTAAGTTGCGATGAGATCCCCCCTCGTCCTTCTAAACTGCATCCTCAACTGCTCCTCATATGACAAGTCCTTATTCCAGGGGATCATTCTTGAACCTCCTCTGGACCTTATCTAAACCAGCACATCCTTCCTTAGATACGGAGCCCAAACTGTTCACAAAAAAATATTCCAAATGTGATCTGATCAGAGCCTTTTCCAGCCTCAACAGTACATCCCTGCTCTTGTATTCTAGCTCTCTCGACATGAATGTTAAACATTGCATTTGCAATCCTAACTGCCAAATGAACCTGCATATTAACTTGAAGAGAATCCTGAACTAGGACTCCTTAGTCCCTTTGTGCTTCTGTTGAGAAGCCTTTTCCAATTTAGAAAATAGTCTTTGGCTCTGTTCTTCCTACCAAAGTGTATAACCTCACACTTTTTCACATTGTATTGCATCTGCCACTTATTTGCCTACTCTCCTAGCTGTTCAGTTCCTTCTGCAGCCTCCCTGCTTCCTCAACACAACCTGTCCTTCTACATTTCTTTGTATCATCTGCAAACATAGCAACAATGCCCGCAGTTCCTTCTTCCAGATCATAAATATATATCGTGAATAGCTGTGGCCCCTGCGGAAAATCACTAGTCACTGGCTGCCATCCGGAAAAGGACCCCTTTATCCCCATTCTCTGCCTTCTGCCAGTCAGCCAATCCTCTATCCATGCCACTACCTTGCCCCTAACACCATGGGTACTTATCTTATTTGGCAGCCTCCTGTATGGCACCTTGTCAAAGACCTTCTGGAAATCCAAATAGATCACATCCACTGGTTCTCCTTTGTCTAACTCCCTTATTAACTCAACAAAGAATTCTAACAAATTTGTCAGGCAAGACCTCCCCTTGATAACGCAGTGCTGACTCAGTCCTATTTTACCATGCACTTCTAAGTACGTCGCAATTTCATCCTTAATAATTGACTTTAAAATCTTACCAACAACCAAAGTCAGACTAACCGGCCTTTAATTTCCTGTCTCCTGCCTCCCTCCCTTCTTAAACAGGTATTTTCCCTCAGCCATTTTAAAATCCTCTGGAACCTTCTCTGCCTCCATTGATTCTTGGAAGATCACCATCAATGCCTCCCCAATCTCCTCAGATATCTCCTTCAGAGCCCTGGCATGTCGTCCATCTGATCCAGGTGATATATCCACCTTCAGACCTTTCAGTTTCCCCAGAAACTTCTCCCTCGTGATAGCCACTGCACTCATCTCTGCCCCCTGACTCTCTTAAAGCTGCACTGGTGTCTTCCATGGTGAAGACTGATGCAAAGTACCCATTTAGTTCCTCTGCCATTTCTTTGTTCCCTATTCTGCCCTTCTTCTGCACTGTACTGCATTGCACTGGTTCTATGGTTAGTACTTCTCCAGCCTCATTTTCCAGTGGTCCAATCTCCATTCTTACCTCTCTCTGACTTTTTATATACCAAAAAAACTTACTTTATATTAGTAATTGGCGTACACTCATATTTCATCTTCTACCCCCTTACTGCATTTTTAGTTCTACTCTGCTTGCTTTGAAAGGCTACCCAATTCTCTGACTTTCCACTAATCCTCACCATATTGTATGCTTTTTCTTTTGCTTTTATGCTGTCCTTGACTTCCCTCGTCAGGCATGGATGCCTTGTCCTCCCCTTAGCATGTTGCCTCCTCGTTGGGATGAATTTCTGTTGTGCCTCCCGAATAAACCCCCCAAAACCCTGCCCATTACTGTATCACTGTCATCCCTGCTAGGTTCCCCATCCAATCAGCTCCAGCCAGCTCCTCCCTCATGTCTTTGTAGTTACCTTTATTCGATTGTTATACCGTTACATCTAATTCCAGCTTCTCTCTCTCAAACTTCAGGGTGAATTCTATCATATTGTGGTCACTGCTCCCTAAGGGTTCCTTCGCCTTAAGTTCCCTAATAAAGTCTGCCTCATTATATATCACCAAATCCAGAATTGGCTGTTCCCTCGTAGGCTCTCACACAAGCTATTCCAAAAAAAACATCTTGTAGACATTCCACAAATTCCTTTTCTTGGAATCCACTACAAACCTGATTTTCCCAGGCCACCTGCATATTGAAGTCACCCAGAATTATTGTAATATTGCCTTTCATATATGCCTTTTCTATCTCCTGATTTATTTTCTGTCTCATAAGACATTCCCCTGACTACTGCTAGGGGAATGTACGGAACTCTCATCAGGGTATTTTTTCCTTTGAGATTCCTCAACTCTACCCACACAGATTCTACACTTTCTGACCCTTCTTGCTATTGATTAAAGATCAATTCTTGCTCACAATGCAACCCTGCCTTCCTCTGCCCATCTGCTTGACCTTTCAATAGGACACATATCCATGGATATTTAGATCCCAGCCCTGGTGCCCTTGCAGCCACGTCTCTGTGGTGCCCACATCATTGTACCCGCCAATTTCAATGTGCGCAACAAGTTCATTTACCTTGTTTTGCATACTGCGTACATTTACGTACAACACCCTCAGTCCTGTGTTGACCACCCCCTTCTCCTAGTTGTCGCCTTTTTTGCTGTTAAATTCCTGCTGCTTTCCATACTCTCTGTTCTATTACATATTCTGGAAACTTTACTAACCTCCCTCTGCCCCTTTAACTCGTTTAAAGTCCTCATCATTGACTTGCACTCTCACCTTGTCTTTTAACTTCGATTTTCTAATTTTCCATAAAACTGAAACTCCTCCTGCTTAAAGGCCCATCTAGAGCTCTAATTATGCGATTCGCCAGGACCCTGGCCGCAGCTAGATTCAGGTGACAACTGTCCCATTTGAACAGCTCCCTCCTTCCCCAGAACTGGTGCCATTGTCCCATCAATTCAAACCTATTTCTCCCACACCAACCTTTGAGCCAAGCATCTACCTTTTTAATCTTATTGACCCTGTGCCAATTAGCTTGTGGCTCAGGTAGTAATACAGAGATCATTACCTTTTTAATTGTGCTTTTTAATTTAGCCCCTAGCTGCTCATACTCCTTCAGGAACCTCTATCCTTGTTCTATGAGATATCATGAATCCGAGCGGCAGGCAGGCATCTGTTCCCATCCGAACTGGGAGCAAAAATTTCAAACCTGTTGGACAAGGACAAGGGCTGAGGCTCCTGCAACCCTACCTGCTGGATCCCTCCACGTGCCTCACTCGCAGCCTGTCCCTGACCACTAGCCAAATTCAAGGCAGTTAATCTAAGGGGTGTAACTGCCTCCTGAAACATAACGTCTCGGTAACTCTCCCCCTCATTGATGTGTCGCAGCATTCAAAGCTCAGACCCCAGCTCATCAACTCTGAGCTGAAGCAACCAACGCTTGCTACAGATGCTCACTCGGAACCACAATGGGGTTCACCAACTCCCACATCATGCAGGAATAACACATCACCGAGCTCTGCATCTCTATTTTATTTATTAGATTTTAATATGCTTCTTTAATTTGCATTTCCAGTTGGTTTTTAGTCTTCCTAACCTGTAAAATATTTCTCCTTTTTACCTCTAACTGAAAGTAAATTAGAATTGGTAATGCAGCCTGGCTTTGAAAGCAGACCAAGGCAGCCAGCAGCACTGTTCAATTTCCGTACCAGCATACCCGAACAGGCGCCGGAATGTGGCGACTAGGGGCTTTTCACAGTAACTTCATTTGAAGCCTACTTGTGACAATAAGCGATTTTCATTTAATTTCATTTCAAATTACCAGCCAATGGACTTACCACGTTCCTATGACGTTACTCTTTGCTTTTCCCCACCCTTTTTACGGTGCGCCCCTCCAACCCCCCACTGTTTTAACTCTCTGGGTCAACCTCTCTCTGCACTGTTTCTTGCTCTGAAGTTGCTCTCGCTTTTCCCATTGTTTTAACTCTCCGCACTGTTTCACGTTCTGAAGTTGCTCTCCCTTTTCCCGTTGTTTTAACTCTTCGCACTGTTTCTCACTCTGAAGCTGCTCTCCCTTTTCCCGTTGTTTTAATTCTCCAGGTCCGCCTCTTTCCGGGCTGTTTCTCGCACTAACTTCTTTAACTGCCAGGAGCAACTTATGTACTGCATAATGTGAACAAAACCAGTACAACATGGGTAAAGAATTAAATGACCACAGTATGGTGCATACATTCAGCTGTTTAAAAAAAATAATAGAACAAACGAGAAGTAGCATCTGATCGTTTATGTTTTATTGGGTTACGAGGGTTAGATTTTAACTCTGTGAAAATGTTCCTGGTCAGGCACCTTACTTCTCATGGACATTTGTCCTGGTACCTCTCTGAATCAAAGTTGAATCCGATGATAAACATTTTAATTGCTAACTGAGAGATTAATCTTTGTAAATATTTTGTTGGAGGTCCTCCTGGTTTACCGCTACCCTGCTGGTTGGTTTATCTGCCAAGCTTGCATCAGAGATACTAGAGAAATAAGATTGTTTAAAATTTTTATTATATGTGGCAGCTTTTCAAACCAAAAATGTTTCCACCTATTTGTACAATTCTTCCTTTCTCCTGACTGATGTGTCACACCAGCACCCAACTTTAGACCTGCAGTTAAAAAACTTTACAGGATTTTTTTGAATGAATAATAATTTATGTTTCCACTGTGATAGTTAATATGTAACAATTTATGAGCTTGGAAATAAATATCCACTAATAAAATAATTATTCAAAGGCAGGAAAATTAGAAATAATTTGCTTCATATTGGAGGCAATTCATATTTCCATAATTGAGACATCAATTTTAACAGCTGTTAACTATGTCCATATTTCTATTTGCAGTAGTCGTCTTAAAGTAACATCTTCCTTGAATTATAATGCAGGTAAGTTATGAGATTACTTAATACAATAACCAGATTTTGATTGTGCTCAACTGAGCAAAGCTGCCAGTGCCTAAAATATGAAAGTCACTCAGCCATACGTCTGGAGACTAATGACTCCATTAGTGTTTGTCCTTTACATGCAATGGGATTTTAAAATCAAGTAAGGATGAGAGCGGAGCCAATTTGTAATAATGGAGACAGTTGTAAGGAACGCACAAAATTAAAATGGAACAAAATGTAATGCAATTCCTTCAGCATTTGAAAAAGAGAAGATAGCTCACATATTGGAAAGAAGTCCAATGAAAGACATTAATCTAACATTATGCCATGTCCTTTCTCTTTCATATGCTGGTGGGCATGCTGCTCATTTCCTATCTCTCCAATCTTGAGACAGGCTGTCTGAGGGGAGCTACTTTCATGTTCCACACAACCTATTCCAAGTATGAACACACTGTGGGGAAAAAAGCACCAGGAATGGGGTTTTCAGGCCAAGTATAATGTCCAGGAGACAAATTACTTTTCTTAAAATATAACATTTAATGTTATGCAGCTACTTTAATCATTAGGCAATTCTACACATAGTGTAAGGATCCTTTTGTAACTCCTTGTCCAATCCTTGTGTCCTTTTTAAACCCTGTCTTGCTGGCTGCTGTTTGCTGGCTGATGTTGCTGGCTGCTGTTTCAACAACTACAGACTTTTGGTTATGAATTGACCCCCCCCCCCCC
Organism: Scyliorhinus torazame; assembly: GCF_047496885.1. Taxonomy (NCBI): domain Eukaryota; kingdom Metazoa; phylum Chordata; class Chondrichthyes; order Carcharhiniformes; family Scyliorhinidae; genus Scyliorhinus; species Scyliorhinus torazame. The sequence continues at coordinate 29,967 of NW_027309021.1, forward strand.
CCCCCCCCAGCTGCAAGCTGCTATTTGGGCTGACCCAGGCACCCCTTGATGCAATGTGCTCTGTTGCATAGCTCGTGAAGTCATTTGGATGGACTTAGCTAGCAGCCAATCCTCTCTCCTAAAATTCCCAGATGTCTCAGCGTGACTCAAAACCCTTTAAATGATACTAAAACACACAAATAAGATGAACTAAACTTCTAGCCATGCATTTTTCTTGACACAAACCTTTAGTGTGGTTGACTCCTAATTGCCCTCTGAAATGGCCTGGCAAGTCACACAGTGCAAGGGCAATTAAGGATGGGCAATAAATTCTCACCTTGTCTGTGACACCCACATCCCATGAGTGAATTTTTAAAAATCAATGACAACATTAGACCTCCAATAAATTGTATACAATTTGTATTATTTGCAAAGCAGCACAAACTTACATCTTAATTTTTTTGAGTGTACCATGCCCTAAAATGTCCTAAAGGAAATTCTGTTCCAATATATGAGGCTACATTCAAATACATAGTTTGTTTTCTACCTAACTGTTTGCTACAGAGAATGCATTTTGTTAATGCTGTAGTCTTAACTATCTATCACTCATTAACAAGTAATTACCAATACAATATTGTATCTTTTTAAATTTAAAATGGAGAACATTGTTTTTTTAAGTGTTTCATTGAAAAAATAAGTTCAAGCATGGTGTAAGCCTGTGAATAGATTTTAATTTCATTGATAGAAATGATGAGATGGTATAATAAATATAGGCCGGGATTCCCCACTCCCTGCCGCTAAGATTTGAATCCTGATGGAACAGGGAATCACAGAATCATAGAATTTACAGTGCAGAAGGAGGCCATTCGGCCCATCGTGTCTGCACCGGCCCTTGGAAAGAGCACCCGACTCAAGCCCACGCCTCTACCCTATCCCTGTAACCCAGTAACCCCACTTACACCTGTAGAATCCTGCGGCGGGCCAAAATCAGGATTCACGCTGGGCAACAAACGGATCATGAATCTCCATGCCCACCTGCTGACCATAGCACGCTTCCCAACAGTCCAGTCAGGCTTCCCGGCCCGAACCACGGGACCATGGAAATAGCTCATTTGAGCTCACATTCTGTTTTGCATGTCATTGGCAGGCAGGGCGTGCCATTAATCAGTTAGGTGGAATTCTCTGCCACCCCCCTCCCCTATCTGAGATAGCATAGTGGTTAGCACAATTGCTTCACAGCTCCAGGGTCCCAGGTCCGATTCCCGGCTTGGGTCACTCTCTGGGAGGACTCTGCACGTCCTCCCTGTGTGTGCGTGGGTTTCCTCCGGGTGCTCCGGTTTCCTCCCACAGTCCAAAGATGTGCAGGTTAGGTGGATTGGCCATGCTAAGTTGCCCTTAGTGTCCAAAATTGCCCTTAGTGTTGGGTGGGGTTACTGGGTTATGGGGATAGGGTGGAGGTGTGGGCTTGGGTCCAAGAGCCGGTGCAGACTCTATGGGCCGAATGGCCTCCTTCTGCACTGTAAATTCTATGATGATACTCCCGCTGGCTGTTTCTCTGACCGCATTTTTCATATGAGCCTGCCTCTTTGTTCCTGAGGAAAGAACAGGTATGGGGGCTGCCCCTTCACATTCTAGGGAGCACTCCAGAACAAAGAGGCAGACTCATAAAAATAATTGCCAAGAGAAACAGCTACTTCCCTGATTTAATGGATTCCTGAATATCTATAAAAATAAACAATCTGATTCATTGCTTTGAAGTTTCAGGGAACTGCCAATCACAATGCGTTTTGCAGGCAATGGAGTGTGAATTTCAATGTAAACAATTCAGTTCAAAGCATTCAGCCTCCTAATCATACATTGTGCCTCCAATACTTCAAAAGACAATGGAATTGACTGTGTTAAAACCACTTCAAGATTTCCACCACTTTAAAGGCACATCTTTCACCTTCATCTCACAGACCTTTAAACTTGATTTACTGACAGACGTCTTCAAGGTTTTAGAGGTACAAATGAGATATTTTTCACTTTATCAACTCCAATTCAATCTATAAGTTTGCAGATGATACAACTGTGGTGGGTCGTATCACAAACAAAGATGAATCAGACTACAGAAGGGAGATAGATCACTTGGTTGCATGGTGTACTGAAAACCACATCTCTCTAAATGCTGGAAAGACTAAGGAGCTGATCATCGACTTCAGGAAGCGTAGCACGACACACATCCCCATCTGCATCAATGGCTCAGAAGTAGAGATGGTCGATAGCTTTAAGTTCCTGGGGGTCACCACCACCAACAGTCTGTCCTGGTCCACTCACATTGGTGCAACAGTCAAGAAATCCCAACAACATCTCTACTTCCTACAGAAGCTAAAGAAATTTGGCATGTCTGCATCGACTCTCACAAACATCTACAGATGTGACAGAGAGAGCATCCTATCTGGCTGCATTACAGCTTGGTATGGCAACTGCTCGGCCCAAGATCGCAAGAAACTGAAGAGTGTGGTGAACACAGCCCAACACATTACACAAACTTACCATCCTCCCATTGATTCTGTATACACCTTCCGCTGCCTCAGGAAGGAAGGCAGAATTGTCAGAGACCCCTCACACCCAGACAGTGCCCTTTTCCAGACCCTTCCATCAGCCAGAAAATACAGAAGTCTGAAGACCCGCACATCCAGACATAGGAACAGCTTCTTCCCCACAGCTACCAGACTCCTCAACGACTCTCCCTTGGGCTGATCTGTTCCCTGGAAGAACACTATTCACGACGCCCTATGCCGCTCTTGTTTGGCCTTGTTTCGCACTGTAACTAATCACTATTTGTTGATACACCACTGTCAATGTACTTTGTCGATTATTCTTTTGTCTACTATGTACGTACTGTGTACGTTCCCTTGGCTGCAGAAAAATACTTTTCACTGTATTTCGGTACATGTGTCAATAAATATCAATCAATCAATCAGGTGACTTTATTTTTTACATGCCAACATTGTTTAAAGGTTTTAGGGGTGCAGTTGAGACCATTTTCATTTTATTATTAGCCATGTGTATTTTGAGATAATGCGTGACTGTCTGAATGGTTTTGGGAAACAGATGAACATATCTGTTTGGATAGTCAGAGGCTTTTTCCCAGGGTAGAGGGGTCAATTACTCGGGGGCGTAGGTTTAAGGTGTGAGGGGCAAGGTTTAGAGGAGATGTACGAGGCAAGTTTTTTACACAGAGGGTAGTGGGTGTCATAATATACACCAGCATATCATGGTGCAGACACACACACTGATGGACACACAGTGGGACCAATCAACATACACAACACTGCAGCCAATGACCAGTGAGAGCACACGCACTATAAAGACAGGGGGCATCAGAGTATCAGAGTTCCCGCTCTTTCGAGTAGCAGCTAGCTAGGAGGACAGAGCTCACAGCCTGCAACACAGACATTCACCATGTGATGAGTGCATCGACTGGTTAGGACCAGGCAAAGGTCTTTAGTTAAAGTTAGTATCGTATTAACCCACAGTCTGAGTATGTTTAAACAGTTGATGGTTTAATAAAATAGTGTTGCACTATTTCAAGTGTTGGTGACCTGTATGTGATCCAGAACACCCAACACATCATGATACCAGGGGTGGTGGGATACTAGCACTTCTTAGACCTACTTGCAAGTGATCTGCCTTCCGCCAGCATTCCGTCATCCTGCAACATGGACAACATCAGCCCGCCGCCGCCGCTTCGCATCACTGGCAGCCTCGGGGCCAACTGGAAGATTTTCAAACAGCGCTTCCAGCTCTTCCTCGAAGCCATGGACAGGGAGGACGCCTCGGATACCAGGAAGATTGCTCTCCTCCTATCCACGGCCGGGAACCATGCCATCCACATTTTCAATTCTCTCACCTTTGCGGATTATGAAGATAAAACAAAGTTCAAGACGGTCCTCCTCAAGTTTGACACTCACTGCAGCGTAGAGGTGAATGAAAGTTTTGAGTGCTACGTGTTCCAACAGCGTTTGCAGGTTAAGGGTGAACCTTTCCAATCCTTTCTAACGCACCTCCGCATCCTTGCGCAATCTTGCAGCTACGGGCCCACCTCCGACTCCATGATACGTGACAAGATCGTTTTCGGTGTTCAGTCGGACCCCCTACGTCAGCAGATCCTCAAAGTAAAGCAACTCACCCTAGCGACCGCCATCGAGACCTGGGTCTTACATGAAAACGCCATGAGTCGGTATTCCCATATCCAAGCGGCTGAAACGGCCGGCAAGGTCCCCACGAGGCGGAACGGGTCCAAGTGATTGAGCACCTCCAGGATGAGGGCGGCCATTTCGCGCACTTTTCGCGGACTCCCATGCTTGTACGCACCAAACAAGGGGACAGCGACGTTGAGGAAAGTAATGCGCAGGTGCGCACCACGTACGACCGCACCGCGCATGCACGGTGGCGCAGCGAACGTGCTGATGTCACGAAGTGCGGCAACTGTGGCTCCGCCCATTTAAAGCGGCAATGCCCCGTAACATCTCGACAATGCCTACGATGTGGAAGACTTGGCCACTATGCTGCCTGCTGTCGAGCAGCTCAGCCTTCCAATTCATATCGCTTCAGCCAGCCTCGCAGGAATGTTCGGGCAATTCAACCCACGGTCACCGAATCCGATGCAGACCTCCCACACAGCAGTGACACCGAGGACCCGAAGGCGCCTTTTTGAGTCGGTGTTGTGACAAAAAACAGGCTGTCCCCGAAGCAAAGACACCAGCCGCTGTCGGCATACAGTATCGATCCAGACGATGAGTGGTGTGCCACCCTGACGGTCAACCGGTCCCAAATACGATTCCGCCTGGACACTGGTGCCTCCGCCAATCTCATGGCGTGGTCTGCTTTCCAAAGCCTTCATGTCAAACCAACCATTCTTCCATCGGCCTGCCAGCAATTGGACTACAATGGCAACATCATTCCTGCTACCGGCTCGTGCCAACTTGAAGTGACGCACAAGTCACGAAAAGCCATCCTTCCTTTCGAGATCGTGGGCTCCTCGAAGGACTCTCTGCTTGGCGCACAGGCGTTCAAGCTGCTGAACCTCGTTCAAAGAGTCCACTCTCTCCTCCTGTTGACACGTCTGCCTTTCAGGACGCTGACTTCAGGGCGCAACTCGACGCCATCATTGACCAGCACCGCAACGTCTTCGAAGGCATGGGCACGCTCCCATATACTTACAAGATCTTACTCAAACAGAACGCCACACCTGTGGTGCATGTACCTCGCAGAGTCCCAGCACCCCTCAAGGACCGCCTCAAGCAGCAGCTGCAGGACCTCCAAGACCAGGGAGTGATCTCCGGAGTTACGGAACCAACCGACTGGGCCAGTTCCATGGTGTGTGTAAAAAAGCCTTCCAGCGAGCTCAGAATTTGCATTGATCCCAAGGATCTGAATCTCAATATCATGAGGGAGCATTATCCAATCCCCAAGTGCGAAGAGATCACATGCGAGATGGCTCGCGCCAAACTCGACGTCTTTGGGCAGCACGGTAGCATTGTGGATAGCACAATTGCTTCACAGCTCCAGGGTCCCAGGTGCGATTCTGGCTTGGGTCAGTGTCTGTGCGGAGTCTGTACGTCCTCCCCGTGTGTGCGTGGGTTTCCTCCGGGTGCTCTGGTTTCCGCCCACAATCCAAAGATGTGCAGGTTAGGTGGATCAGTCGTGATAAATTGCCCTTAGTGTCCAACATTGCCCTTAGTGTTGGGTTGGGTTGCAGGGTTGTGGGGATAGGGTGGAGTTGTTGACCTTGGGTAGGGTGCTCTTTCCAAGAGCTGGTGCAGACTCGATGGGCCGAATGGCCTCCTTCTGCACTGTAAATTCTATGCTATGCTATGCCGCGAAAGGATTCTGGCAAATCCAGCTCGACAAATCCAGCAGGAAACTGTGTACCTTCAACGTCCCCTTTGGCAGATATTGTTACAACAGGATGCCGTTTGGAATCATATCGGCTTCAGAAGTGCTCCACAGGATCATGGAACAAATGATGGAAGGCATTGAAGGTGTTCACGTCTATGTCGATGACATAATCATTTGGTCCACCACCCCTCAGGAGCATGTCAGTCGTGTTCAAACGCATACGGGAGCAGGGCCTACGTCTCAACAGAGCCAAATGCCCCTTTGGTCAGACGGAACTCAAGTTCCCAGGGGACCACATCTCAGTTGGGTGTGCGACCGGATGCGGACAAGGTGGCTGCTATCACAGCTATGAAAATGCCAGAGGACAAGAAGGCGGTCCTCCGATTTCTGGGCATGGTCAACTTCCTAGGGAAGTTCATCCCTAACCTCGCCTCTCATACCACGGCTCTCAGGAACCTGGTCAGGAAGACGACAGACTTCCAATGGCTTCCTGCCCAAGAGCGCGAATGGAGAGAACTCAAAACCAAACTCACCACGGCCCCGGTATTGGCTTTTTTTTATCCAGCGAAAGAGACAAAAATTTTGACCGATGCCAGCCAATCTGGCATTGGGGCAGTGCTCCTGCAACGCGATGAGGCCTCATCATGGGCCCCCATTGCATATGCGTAATGTGCCATGACCCCCACGGAACAGCGCTATGCTCAGATGGAAAAGGAATGCCTGGGCCTGTTGACCGGTGTCGTCAAGTTTCATGATTATGTGTACGGCCTTCCCCAATTCACCGTTGAGACCGACCATCGCCCGCTGGTCAACATAATACAAAAAGACTTGAACGACATGACGCCTCGCCTCCAGCGCATTCTGCTCAAGCTCTGGCGATACGACTTCCAGCTGGTATACACCCCGGGCAAAGACCTAATCATTGCCGACGCTCTCTCCAGGGCAGTCAACACTCCGTGTGACCCAGCGGAATTTGTCTGCCAAGTTGACGCCCATGTAGCCTTCGTGGCCTCCAATCTACCTGCCACGGATGCACGCCTCGTCCAAATTCACCGCAAGACAGCGGCTGACCCCCTGCTACAGCGTGTCATGCGCCACCTAACAGACGGGTGGCTCAAGGGCCAATGCCCGCAATTCTACAACATCTTGATGATCTGACGGTAGTTAATGGTGTTCTCCTGAAACTGGACCGCATTGTCATCCCGCACAGCATGCGCCAGCTCGTCTTGGAACAGCTACACGAGGGCCATCTTGGTGTGGAGAATTGCCACCGACGGGCCCGAGAGGCAGGGTACTGGCCCGGCATCAATGACGACATCGCCAACACAGTGCTCAACTGCCCCACCTGTCAGTGTTTCCAGCCGGCCCAACCACGTGAAACCCTACAGCCCATGAGTTGGTCACGTCACCTTGCTCCAAGGTCGGAATCGACCTCTTCCACGCGCTGGGCAGGGACTATGTTCTGATTGTAGACTATTTTTCTAACTCCCCGGAGGTGGTACGTTTACACGACATCACATCGTCTGCAGTCATTCGTGCCTATAAGGACACCTTTGCTCGACACGGCATCCCACTCACTGTGATGTCGGACAATGGCCCCTGCTATGCGAGCCAGGAATGGTCCAACTTTGTCAACAGGTACAACTTTGTGCATGTGACATCCAGTCCCCTGTATGCCAAATCCAACGGCAAAGTGGAGAAGGGCGTCCACATAGTAAAACGGCTCCTCTGCAAGGCTGCCGATGCGGGATCCAACTTCTACCTCGCCCTGCTGGCCTATCACTCGGCCCCACTGTCCACTGGCCTGTCGCCAGCCCAGCTGCTCATGGGTCGCACCCTGAGGACGACGGTGCCATCCATTCACGTCCCAGACCTCGACCACGTTCCGGTCCTTCAACGAATGCAACTGTCTCATGCACAGCACAAGGCGGCTCATGGCGCCCGTGCAGCTGATCTCCCTGCTCTGGCTCCAGATGACAATGTCCGCATCCACCTTCCAGATGGTGGCTGGTCTGCAACTGCTGTGGTTCTTCGGCAGGTGGCTCCCCACTCGTTCCTGGTTCGTCTGCAGGACGGCTCCATTCCGCGCCGCAATCGACATGCCCTTCGTCTCGTTCCGCGCTCGCTACGTGATCCTCCACCATTGCCACGCCCTCCTGTTGCCCCTGACCTGGACTATGCTGAGATTCCGGTCACTCTGCATCCTCCTCACTCTGACGCAGTCCAGCTCGCTCCTCAGCCGACGGCTGCCGACCCACCCTTGAGGTGGTCAACCAGAATTTGTCGCCCACCTCAGAGACTTAATTTGTGAACTTTGTGGACTTTTGGACTATATGATCTGTTCTGTTCTTCAGTTTAATCATTCAAGTGGTTTGTATATAGTGTTCATCTCGTTATTCTTGTGACACACTGTTTTTCTGCACCAGGCACCTTCCCATGTAAATAGCTTAGTTTTTATGTACATAGTCCTGTAAATATTTCGCACACACATAATCAGGAACATTCACCATACTCTATTTATTGTCACGCAGGCACATTTTTTTATAAAAGGAGGGACGTCATAATATACACCAGCATATCATGGTGCAGACACACACACTGATGGACACACAGTGGGACCAATCAACATACACAACACCGCAGCCAATCACCAGTGAAAGCACACGCATGATAAAGACAGGGGGCATCAGAGTTCCCGCTCATTCGAGTGGCAGGGAGGACAGAGGACAGAGCTCACAGCCTGCAACACAAACATTCACCATGTGCTGAGTGCATCGACTGGTTATGACCAGGCAAAGGTCTTTAGTTAAAGCTAGTATCGTATTAATCCACAGTCTGAGTATGTTTAAACAGTTGATGGTTTAATAAAATAGAGTTGCACTATTTCAAATGTTGGTGACCGGTATGTGATCCAGAACACCCAACACATCAGTGGGTGCCTGGAACTCACTGCCGGAGGAGGTGGTGAAAGCAGGGTCGATAGTGACGTTTAAGGGGCATCTTGACAAATACATGAATAGGATGAAAATAGAGGGATACGGACCCCGGAAGTGCAGAAGATTTTAGTTTAGACGGGCCAGCATGATCGGCACAGGCTTGGAGGGCCGAAGGGCCTGTTCCTGTGCTGTAATTTTCTCTGTTCTTTGTTTGTTCACACTTTCTCTTAATTATGTGAAAATTTTAACTTTTACATAGTGAGTGACTACTTAATGGGTTTAAACGCTGCATAGGGAGAGCAGTCAATGGAGCCCGATCCCAGGGAAAACCCCTGTTCCGAGACCCTCCAGCACAAACGTTGACCTCCCACCACCCATGAAAGGCACCCTTTGACACCCTGGCAGCAATTATTGGGTGCTTCTTACCACCTTGCCACTTCTCAATCTGCAATGACTCAGGTTGGTACTGCCAAGTTGCAGGGTCTGAAGGGGGTTCTGAGGGGGGGCTGAAGTGGGGCCTAGGGAGATCAAGAGGGGTTGTGAGGGGGGGGGGGGCATTGTCAGAGCTTAGGATGGACTGGTGCCCTGCCTGCAGTTGGCAGGGAGGGCTTGGGGGGCTGGCGGGGGGGAAGCGGCTACTGCAGCAGCTCATGGAGATTGGAGCACTTTTTAAAAAGGGCAATGCGTTCTCAGAGGTGTGGGACCTGCCTGAGAGATTACGTCCCGCCCCTCCAAGTTGCAGTGAGGATCCCGGTGGGCCATGGAAAGGCATAAAAAACCTGATTCCCAAAAAACATTTTTCGACGTACTAAGGAATGGTATGTTCCTAACACTCGAGGGGACCAGGTGAGATTCTCCACTGGCTGGAGCACTTTGACCCCCGAACTGCTTAATCACAGGAGACACAAAGAAAATGACTACGTTTTAATCACAAGTGTCCAGGAGTGCAAGAATTACAGAAATCAACACCATGAAGGTCAGATCAGTGCACCACCAAGTGTACCTTGACAGCCTCATTAACTCAAAAAGAACATAATTTATCTGACATAAAGTCAATTGTGTCATTCTATGGTGCAGTGCAGTCATCGTCTCTTCTAAAGTTGTGCTGTATGAATAGTGCCATGTTAAGAGTTAGGGTGAGGGTGGTTGATTGCTATACTGAGGAAAAGTTAATTATTGCGATACTGTTAGTAAATGTAAATTCCAATTTAGTGTCAATCATTGACAATTTTGTACTCTGGATCAGTATCTATTTATAACTGAACTTAATTTGAATGAAACTCTTTACTTCAAAGCTAAAGCTTGAAATTGTAGAAGGCTTTATCCAGAAATATAGACAAGATTCAGATCAAGGTGGCAGAGGTAAAAGGAAAGAATTCTAATACTCAACAGATCCAACCATCAGAATGAATTTCTCTAGTTCTAGATAAAAAATAAAAGTACATATTCAAAACTGCTCCACATGTGACATTAATGACAATCATAATGGGTATAAAGAGAACGTGGAGACTAAGCAGTGCTTCTGTTATAACTGTGAAGTAACAGCAGGCATTCCTATGAGGAAAACCTTTCAAAGAAAACATAACACCTCTTGCTTGCCTTATACTCCTTACTCATTTTTTGTGGTACCCAAGTGAGTGAAAATGAATTGTGTATATATTCCTTTTAAAAAAGGTTATATGGGTACAAACATACGTAATATTTCTTGAGAATATAAGAATGTAAGAAATAGAAACAGGAGTTGTCCATTCAGCTCCTCAAACCTGGCCTGTCACATGGCTTCATGGTTGATCTGATTGTGGCTTCAAATCCCCATTCCTGCATGGGTAACACGGTAGCTCAGTGCTTAGCATGGTTGCTTCACAGCGCCAGGGTCCCAGGTTCGATTCCCGGCTTGAGTCAGTGTCTGTGTGGAGTCTGCACATTCTCCCCGTGTCTGCTTGGCTTTCCTCCGGGTGCTCCGGTTCCTCCGACAGTCCAAAGATGTGCAGGTTAGGTGGATTGGCCATGATAAAATTGATCTTACTGTCCAAAAAGGTTAGGTGGGGTTACTGGTTTACAGGGATAGCGTGGAGGTGTGGGCTTAAGTGAGGTGCTCTTTCCAAGGGCTGGTGCAGACTCAATGGGCTGAATGGCCTCCTTCTGCACTGTAAATTCAATGTTCTGTGTTCTATGTGCTATCCCCATTACCATGATTCCCTTGTAGATTGAAAACCTGTCAACTCAGCCTTGGGCATATTCAATGACCCAGCCGCCAGATAAAAACATTCCAAAGATTAACCACCGCTGAAAGAAGGAATTTTCCATAAATTGGTGTGAAATGGGAAATCGCCTATTCTGAAACTGTGCCCCCTAGTTCTGTATACCACCAAAGCTAATGGGCTGGATTCTCTGTCATCGGCATGCTCCACTTTGCCCGCAGCCTGGAAGTTTCCCAACGGTGTGGGGCTGCACCACGATGAGAAACCCCATTGACCAGCCGGTGAAACAGAGCATCCTGCCGGCGTGCTGAACCAGAAATCTGGCGCAGCCGGATGAAGAAACCCGCCCAATGTTTCCCACTCAGTCTTAGAGTAATTGAATTGTATTGTGAACGTATTTTGAAGCAAATGTAATTGGTTTGCCTTTTTGCAGTATGCATGCTCCCAGACTTTATTTCTGAGCCATCCATCTCCAATGTAGTTGTTTCCCTGCTATTGTAAAATTGCAATGTTGATGCGTCTGGTGATGAAAATGTCAATGCTTCAAAGAGGTATTGATGGTTTTTGTGCCACAAGAAAGGCACATCCATTTTCAACAATTCCTTTAGCGAGTGTGAGTTTTGAGTGAATTGGGAATGTCTGGAGACAGGACATTAAAGAGACCGAGACAGCTTTAAAGATCAATCTTATCTTTTTTTTTTAAATTTAGAGTACCCAATTATTTTTCTCCAAAGGGGCAATTTAGCATGGTCAATCCACCTAACCTGCACGTCTTTGGGTTGTGGGGGTGAAACCCACGCAGACACAGGGAGAATGTGCAAATTCCACACAGTGACCCAGAGCTGGGATTCGAACCCGGGTCCTCAGCGCCCTAGTCCCAGTGCGAACCACTGCACCACATGCCGCCCCAAGATCAATCTTATCTTGAGGAGTTGGCATGTCTTTAATATTCTTTGTTTCACTTGTATCAGGGCATATGCAGCACTGGAATAAATAAAACTTATCAGCTTCACGTTGATGCCACATTTCAGACTGCTGAGAACCAATCCTTCACTATGTGCCACTTGCATCAATAAGTAAGAACTCTTACAACACCAGGTTAAAGTCCAACTGGTTTGTTTTGAATCACTAGCTTTCAGAGCGCAGCTCCTTCATCAGGTGAAAGCTAGTGATTTGAAACAAATCTGTGCATGAATAAGTGCAGATTGTGGTCAAGTTCTTACCTTGTTCTTCCCAGAAAGGCGATTTAATCAAGAATACAGATGCACCCTGGCACAGTACATGTAATGCAGCTGATGTGAGCTTGAAAGAGATCCTGGCTAACGGATAACCCAAAAGGAGGTAACTGAAAACAGTATTATCGGAATAGGGTATGAAATGTAATGAGATCTTGAAACTTTTCCATGAGATTTACTGACCAGCAGCCAGGTTTGCATCATGCTCGAGAAGAATTTTGCACCTACTACTTTTGGTGGAGGGGAAGGCATCATACAATCCACCTGCCCTTCACCCAGATTAGCATATCATGGTGCAATCACACACGCACTGATGGACAGGCAGTTGGACCAACCAGCACACACATAACATCGCAGCCAATCACCAGTGAGAGCACACGCACTATAAAACAGGGAACACCACAGTTCCCGCTCATTCTACCAGGAGATCATAGAATTTACAGTGCAGAAGGAGGCCATTCGGCCCATCGAGTCTGCACCGGCTCTTGGAAAGAGCACCCCACCCAAGGTCAACACCGCCACCCCATCCCCACAACCCCACCCAACACCAAGGGCAACTTTGGACACTAAGGGCAATTTATCATGGCCAATCCACCTAACCCGCACATCTTTGGACTGTGGGAGGAATCCGGAGCACCCGGAGGAAACCCACGCACACACGGGGCGGATGTGCAGACTCTGCACAGACAGTGACCCAAGCCAGAATCGAACCTGGGACCTTGGAGCTGTGAAGCAATTGTGCTATCCACAAGGCTACCGTGCTGCCCCAAAGAAAATACCCAAGGTTCAGGCAGGGAAGAAATGAAATTTGCTTATTGTCACAAGTAGGCTTCAAATGAAGTTACCGTGAAAAGCCCCTAGTCGCCACATTCCGGCGCCTGTTCGGGGAGGCTGTTACGGGAATTGAACCATGCTGCTGGTCTGCTTTCAAAGCCAGCGATTTAGCCTTGTGCTAAACAGCCCCTGAGATAGCTCAGAGCACAGAGCTCACAGCGTGCCACTCAGCCATAGACCATGTGCTGAGTGCCTCACTAAGATAGTAATAGGGCTGGGTCCACAGGTTAGCTGGTGAAGCACGTACCCAAGCCAGCAGTTAGTTGTAACCGTTGTTAAGACAATAAAACAGAGTTGTACCATCTACAGCCGTGTTGGATCATTTGTGCAGCAGAACACCCAACCGACATGATACCAGTAGTGGAAGTTAACCAGCGACTGTGAGACCTACCTGCACCCTTTCATAAATCCGGCATCCTGCTCCATGGAAAACATCAGCCCACCGCAGCCGCTCCGAATCGCTGGTAATCTCAGCGTAAACTGGAAGCTGTTTAAACAGCGCTTCCAGCTCTTCCTAGAAGCCACAGGCAGGGAGAATGCATCGGACGCCAGGAAGGTCGCCCTCCTCCTCTACACAGCGGGGCAACACGCCATCCGCATCTACAACTCCCTGGCATTCGCGGAAGGCGAGGACAAAACAAAATATAAGACGGTGCTTCTCAAGTTCGACGAACACTTCAGTGTGGAAGTCAATGAGAGCTTTGAGAGGTACCTCTTCCAGCAGTGCTTGCAGGGTAAGCATGAGCTTTTCCAATCTTACTTGACACACCTCCGTATCCTCGCACAGTCCTGCGGCTATGAGGCCACCTCCGACTCCATGATACAGGATCAGATAGTTTTTGGGGTCATCTCGGACACCCTACGCCAGCAGCTCCTAAAAATAAAGCGCCTCGAGACCTGCGTCCTCCATGAGAACGCGACCAGCCGGTACACCCAAATACAGGTGGCCAAAACGGCACGGCACGGGTCCTACGAGGCGGAGCGGGTCCAGTCGATCGAGTTCCTCCCGGCCCGCGGCCTGGATGAGGGCGGCCATTTTGCATGCTTTCCGAGGCCTCCCGCGCTTGTACGCACCAAAAGAGGGGACGTTGACGCAGAGGGACATGATGCGCAGGCGCGCTCTACGCAGAACCGCACCGTGCATGCGCGGTGGAGCAACGAACGCCATGACGTCACGACGTGCGGCAACTGTGGCTCCGCCCACTTAAAGCGGCAATGTCTGGCCAAAGCGCGACAATGCCTCTGCTGTGGCAGGATGGGCCACTACGCTGCCTGCTGTCGAGCAGCTCAACCTGCCAACTCCCAACAATTCCGCCAGCCTCGCAGGGACGTGCGGGCGATTCAGCCCCCCTACACAGAGTCATATCCAGACAGTATGCAGACCAGCGATACCGAAGACAGGGAGCCCTTCCGCATTGCGCTAATCCACAAGAACCGGATGTCCTCAAGTCGGAACCACCAGCCGCTGCCGGTTCACAGCATTAATCCGAGCGATGAGTGGTGTGCTACCCTAACGGTCAACCCGAATTCGTCGCCCACCTGAGAGCATTGACTTATAAGCCTGTTAGCACATTGGACTCACTGAATTGTTTCACAGTACTGTTAACGAGTTTCTTTTCTTGTCGTTCATTGTTCCAGAAGTTTTCTCTCCTCATTTGCTGATTGCATTTGTTCTGTTATTGGTACAACCTCGTTGCTCTGTTGCACCTGACACCTTCCTCTGTACATAGTTTAGCCTCAGGTACATGTTGTAAATATTGCACACACATGCTCAGATGCACTCAGTACACATTTCTATTTATTAGCATGTAGGCACATATCCTTGTGAAAGGGCGGGATGTCATGATATCCAAATCAGCATATCATGGTGCAATCACACACACACTGATGGACAGGCAGTTGGACCAACCAGCGCACACATAACATCGCAGCCAATTACCAATGAGAGCACACGCACTATAAAACAGGGAACACCACAGTTCCCGCTCATTCTACCAGGAGATAGCTCAGAGCACAGAGCTCACAGCGTGCCACTCAGACATAGACCATGTGCTGAGTGCCTCACTAAGATAGTGATAGGACTGGGTCCAATGGTTAGCTGGTGAAGCACGTACCCAAGCCAGCAGTTAGTTGTAACCGTTGTTAAGACAATCTACAGCCGTGTTGGATCATTTGTGCAGCAGAACACCCAACACGACAGCCCTGAGGCCTGTTGAGGTTTGTAAGTGACACGGCAAGATGCAGGCAAGGCAGTTAGCCTGGCGGTTTCCAGTGGAGGCCTAATGTCAGGCAGGAAGGTGGGGCAACCTCCTTCAGGAAATTCCCTGCGTCATCCTCCAAGATCAAAGCCTCCCTTTAACTCTGCCCACCAGCCTCTCAAAGCTGCCCCCATTGTGCTGGACTCTGCCAGTCAAATCTGTCTGAAATCCGTCACTCTTTTTCTCAGGGACTGCCTGTAATTCCAGCAGTGGCCACCACTCAACACTGGTGCTGCTTGTTTGACAGAGCTGCTGGCTAATCAGATTGTCTGGCAGCTTTCTCATCAGGATGTAATAATAACAATAATAATCGCTTATTGTCACAAGTAGGCTTCAATGAAGTTACTGTGAAAAGCCCCTAGTCGCCACATTCCGACGCCTGTTTGGGGAGGCTGGTACAGGAATTGAACCCGCGCTGCTGGCCTTACTCTGCATTGCAAGTCAGCTGTTTAGGCCACTGTGCTAAACCAACCTCTGTTCTCCGAGATGGAGGAGAAAGTTTCGCTCTGAAGTATGTATGGCTGCTCTGTGCATAACATTATAGTGGTGCAGCGGGTTTCCAGTGAGCTGGCCGATAACTGACTTTTCGGTCGGTGTGGAAAGGTAATACAGCATCCTGTTTTTTGATCGTGCTCATTTTGAGGGACGAGACTGGAGGACACAGACATCTTAGTTCCGTCAGTATCTTATTTAAGTATAGGAAACTGGGTAGTTAGTATAATCCATGTACTGTCATGCAAGGGGGCCAAGTGGTTTACCTCTTGATTGGTTTAGCAAGAGCCATGAGAAAAAACAATAGTATTAAATTAAATTGCCTTCAGGTGTATTTTATATTTAGTATGTATTATTGCAAAATCATTTGTTATTGACAAAAGTGCTGACATCAAGAGCCCAAAAATGGTACTAATTTATACGTTTTTAAAGTACAAAAGAATAGAAAAACAGAAATCCAATCTTTCTGTCTGATCAGATTATTCAACTGTATTTCTGAATCGAAAAGTTCCATACTTTGTATTTATGAAGTAACATTTTGATAGCAGCTTAGAGAATGATTCTCTCTCCTTCAGCATAATCATTTGTAATGCTTTCTCCACTGTCGGGTGCCTGACCCAAGGCTTCTTCCTTTGTTAGAGTGTGTTCCGTGGTGTCAGATAGCTCATCCAACATTGACTGGACAGTGCAGGATTAATTCTGATACTTATGTTACAAAATGCATGTCACTTTGTCTGTTTTCACCCAATCAAAAGCCTCTTGTATTCCCTTTATGCTCAAATTCCATTCAGAGAATTCCAAACTGCTTGTCTCGAAATGTAACTTCCTCATGAGAGGGAGAGACAGAAACCTTTAAATTCCTTTTGTGTCATTCTCCTCCATATCTCATGCAGTCATGGAATGATCTTGCTCACAGTTTGTGAGGATCACACTGCGAGGGCACTCGACCAGGCCCCCGAACGTGAACTTACTCCTGAGCCCAATTAAAATTAAATATGCATAACCCAGGTGCATACGGACATCTCAGGATCACACTGTTGGCAGCAGCCAAGAAAATAAAAGGAAATTGAATGCTTCCTGGTCCTTATCGGCAGCTCTATCGTTTAAAGCCAGATAGGGTTTCAGCCACGTGGGAGAGCCAGGACGATTTTGCTTTATTGCAGATCTTGGAGCTGTATTACTATCAAGATACCTGCTTTTGAATAATGTCAAGTTTTTAAATAATATATGCACGCTGGAAGCTGTGATTTGCATGCTGGCAATGGTAACATTTATTTCAAGTTTCTATTCCTTTGAAATGCATTTTGCTTTTGCGCCATGGTTGAGCCGACAAATGTTCCCCGAGGAGTGGCTGTTGCTGACAAGTCGAGCATGTATTACTCATATACGGCTTTGAGAACTTACATCAATGATGTCCAAAGAGAATGTATATTAAAGATGCATTCAGTTTGGAAGCTTCATTCTTACAAGAAAAATGCTATGTACAAAAACAACATGAACGGTCTGCGTAGTATTGCTCTCATTGCTCTGTTCAAGCTCTGGCTTTCAGGCTGTCCTAGCAATAAAAGCACTGCCTTTATTTTCACTGAATTTAAAAAACAATTAAGTCAGTATACATGGAGAGGGATTCAGCGTTGCGTTAGCCCTGGGTGCAAATCCCATTATGGCTGCTGAATCTTGCAAGAGGGCAAAAGCAAGATTTGCACCGGTGAGATTTCTGATCATGGTCTTCCCAGGTCCCCCCTGATGATGGAATCAGAGTCATGCTCAGCAAGGACGCGGACCTGATTTGTTTGAATTTGAATCATTATCATGTGTGGTGATATGTTGGTGAATGATATTGTACATAGTCAGCAAGTGACCTCCAACCAGCTGGTGGCGTCAGACCTTGGTCATGCGACGTGGGGCACTCAGAAGTTGGTGATAGGACGTACAATAGGACAGTTGCACACAGTAGTTCCCAAGTAACTTTCTCTGTATACATCTATTTCTGTTAGTTATCCTTCCATGTGTTTGACAATAAATGATCGTGCTAGTTGAACACATATATATTCTGTGTGTATCCTCATGAAAGGTAGCATCACAGAACACAACATGGTACCAGGAGTGCTGAACATTTAAAGGTGACTGCAGAAACTAAGAAATAATACCGGCCGAAGAACAAAATAAATGGAAGATTCTTCAGCCGACCTGGTGAACTGTAGCTAACTGCATTTCCACACAGCGAACAACAGTGAAGCTTGAGATGGAAGGTTTAAAGGCACCCCACCAGGTTCAAGTAGACAAATACTGGCGCATTTTCAAACAACAGTTTGGACTCTATGTCTCAGCCCTTGGCCTCCAGGTGCAGCCTGATGGGAGGTGCATTGCATTGTTGCTCACAGTAGCAGATCCTCAAGCAATCACAATCTACAATACCTTCGCTTTTGTCAGCGCAGAGTGTTATGGGCGAGGCATTTTTAGAACCCCAAAATGTATCCTGGAGTTCAACCAACCTCTCCCTTTAATGGATTTGTTGCTTTTCCTAGCACATGGCTTTTTCCCCAGGTGTGGGATCACAATTATGGACACGTTGGTTTTTAAACACAAAACACTGTTTATTCCATGAACTCAACCAAACATCCTAAATAAACATTGGTTCTCTTAACACCCCTTACTTCAAAGATAACTCAGAAAATATTACAACAATAAATAATTCCTTAAAATGTTCCTTCACACTTCCAAGAGACTGAACACCTTAAAACAATATGACATCAGGTTAAAGGTTTTACTATTATGAGTTTAAATCACCCAAATGATCCAGAGACGGTCTTTTATGGCAGACATCACAGCAAATCCAGCTCACTGCAAAACACAGACACTCACAAGCTCTTTTCAAACTAACTGCAGCTCTTTGGAAACACACAGACACACACCAGCTCTTTTTCAATACTGCCAAACTAAACTTCAAAATGGCTGACCTGACCTTAGCTCCACCAACTCTCTGACATCACTCTTTTCTTAAAGGTACATTGCTTGAACATCCATGTCTTAAAGGTACCCTCACATGACACCTCCCGCAACAAAAAACAATAAACAATCAACTTCAAGATGGTTTCATTTTTCACTTTTGCACCATCCACTAAGAAATGTACACAGTAAATATGCCTTTTTGTTTTAAAAAAAACAACAACACATGCAAACAGGTATAATAATATAGTCCATTTTTCTTTGTTCTTCTTCCTCCAACCAAAATCATTCTCGATTGGCAGTCTCTTTGAACAAAGTCTCTGCACGATCCGTCCATTCCTCTACTCCTCGGCATTTCTCTTTAGAATCAGATACTTTAGTTCAATCTGACCACAGAGTACCTTGCAATTCTCCAATACAGAAACATTGGTGATCACCGCTTTCATGCAGTCAAATGCCTGTTGAAAGTCCGCTGTCCATTGAAATTTTTTACGTTTCTTCAGCAATTCCATCAGTGGAGTAATCATGCCACAAAACTTTTGCACAACTGTTCGATCAAATCCATTTATGCTAAGAAATTGCATTATTTCCCTTCGTCTTGAGGATAACGGAAACTCCGCAAGGAAAGTGATTCGGGCATCTCAAAACTCACTTTCGGCCAGGTTCATCACCAAACCCGCCTCCTGAAGTCGATCGAAGAACTCTATACAATGTTTTAAATGTTCTTTCCATGTCTGGAAGTTGTAAATAAAAGCAGATTGTCCCACTTTCTCCATGCAATCCTTCAATGGTGGAATAGGATAAGAGTCGGCTCTTGTAACTTTCGATAATTCATTCCCCTTTCGATAGTCCACACACAATCATTGGGTACCGTCTCGTTTAGGTACTATCACAATGGGTGAGCTCCATTGGCTGCAACCCACTTCAATTATGCCATTCTGCAGCATACTCTCACTCTCTCTGTTAATCTGTGCCAATTTTAAAGGATTACGTCTATATGGATGTTGTTTGATAGGAACAGCATTTCCTACATCTACATCATGTATAGCCATTTTAGTACTTCCCAATTTATCTCCACAAATAGGCCCATGTGATATCAATAACTCTTTCAGGTCAGTTCGTTTTTCCTCTGGAAGGTAACTTAACAATTCATCCCAATTTTTAAGAACATCCTCATTTTCCAATTTAATTTGAGGTATGTCAAATTCACAGTCATCTGGATTTGGTTTGTCACTTTGAGTGAGAATCATTAAAACCTCCTTTTTCTCTCCTTCCCTTTCAAAGTACCTTTTAAGCATATTCACATGACACACTCGGTGAGTCTTCCTTCTATCTGGTGTTTTTACCACATAATTCACCTCACATAATTTCCTTTCAATCTGATACAGTCCACAAAACCTAGCTTTTAAAGGCTCCCCTACCACTGGTAACAACACTAAAACTTTATCCCCACTGGCAAAACTACGAACTTTGGATTTCTTGTCCGCGACCCGTTTCATCACATTTTGTGCAACTTTCAAATGTTGTCTAGCCAATTCACCTGCTCTATTTAATCATTCCCTAAAATTTGACACGTAATCCAATAGTGTAATTTCCGATTTCTCACCCATCAATTTTTCCTTAATCAATTTAAGTGGTCCTCTTACCTCAGGAACAAAATTTAGTTCAAAAGGACTAAATTTGAGACTCGTTAGGTGCATCCCTAATTGCAAACATTACGAATGGGATTCCTTTATCCCAATCCTCTGGATAATCTTGACACTACGCCCTCAACATTGTCTTTAATATCTGATACCACCTTTCTAACGCTCCCTGCGATTCTGGATGGTACGCAGTTGACTTAAATTGTTTTATTCCTAAGCTATCCATAACTTCTTTGAATAACTTTGAAGTAAAATTTGTTCCTTGATCCGATTGAATTTCTGTGGGTAGTCCATATCTAGTAAAGAATTTAAGTAACTCCTCCACAATCCTTTTAGCTGTAATATTACGTACTGGAATGGCCTCTGGAAACCTAGTAAACACATCCATTATCGTCAAAAGGTATTGATTCCCACCTTTGGTTTTAGGAAGCGGTCCTACACAATCGATTAGGACCCTTGTAAAAGGTTCCTCAAATGTTGGAATGGGTATTAAGGGCACTGGTTTTATCACTGCTTGAGGTTTCCCTTTTACCTGACAAGTGTGACATGATTGACAAAATTTAACGACATCTTTATGTAGTCCAGGCCAATAAAAATGTTTCTGGATTTTAGCTTAAGTTTTCCTTATTCCCAAATGACCTCCCACTGGTACCTCATGTGCAACTCGCAACACCTCCTTTCTATACCCTACTGGCAATACTACTTGATGAACTTCTGCCCACTTTTCATCCGCCTGCATATGTATAGGTCTCCATTTTCTCATCAAGACATCATTTTTATGGTAATAACACTCTGGTATACTCTCAGATTCCTCTTCTGTATATGCTTTCTGATATATCCGTTTTATTTCTACATCTTTCTGTTGTAACTCCGCCAATTTTCCTGAACTAAAAATATCCGCCTCATCCTCCACCTGTTCTTGTTCTTTTTCAATCATCTGGTCAAAAATCATTTCTGATAATTGCACTTCAACTTCATCTTCACTCTTTGATTTCTCCTCTTGTCTTAACCTGTGACTTTGTGACCTTGTTACTACACAATCTGGAAAAATCCTAGGATATTCGTCCTTCAACACTTCAGTTGACTGATTTTCCACTGGCTTATCAACCACAGTAGGCATCACTCCCACCTGCGATCCAGCTATATCATTACCCAAGATAAACTGTATTCCTGGACAATATAGTTTATCTATTACTCCTGCTACCACTTCACCACTCTTCACTGGATTTTCCAACCTTACCTTAGATAATGGAACGCTATTCCTCTCACCCTGAATTCCACATATCACCACCTTTTCTGGCAACATTCTTCCCAAGCTACATTATTCCTCATCTCTTACCATTAAAGATTGACGAGCCCCTGTATCTCTTAAAATTGTAACTTCTTTACCTGCTCCTCCTGATACACATGAGTAAACTTTAACCACACAAGTAAATTCTTTAAAGACATCTGGTACCTTCTTAACAGTTACCTCTTGAACAGGCTGTACAATCATTTGCACCTCCTTCGCTTCCCTTGGGCTTTCCTTTCCCACTCTAACAAACCCCAGTGTCTTATCCTATTTTACCACATCAGCCTTCCCAGTGCTTTTCTTCAACCACCAACACTGTGACTTTACATGGTCTAGTTTATTACAGTGAAAACATCTGAAACTTTTCATTTCTTTTCCACCCTCCTGGATTTCGTTTTTAATCTGAGGTACACTCTCTTTATTGTCTCCCATCAGATCACCTTTACCTTTACCACTTGAGTATTTCTCATGTTCCCAGTTTCTATCCCTCACCGGCTGAAACTGATGTCGGAAACCAATCTTTGATTTATGAACTAATTCATAATCATCTGCCATTTCCGCTGCTAATCTCGCAGTTTTGACGCCCTGTTCTTCCACATGAGTTCTCACTACACAGGAATTGAATTTTTAAACTCCTCCAAAAGTATAATTTCTCTGAGAGCTTCATACGTTTGGTCTATTTTCAAAGCCCTTATTCACTTATCAAAATTACTCTGGTTGAGCCTTTCATACTCCATGTATGTTTGACCAAATACTGTCCTTAAATTTCTAAACCTTTGTCTGTAAGTTTCAGGCACTAGCTCATATGCACTTAAGATGGATTTCTTCACCTCCTCATACGTACCAGATATCTCCTCCGATAGTGATGCAAACACTTCGCTAGCTCTACCTACCAGCTTTGTTTGAATCAGTAATACTCACATGTCCTGTGGCCATTTCATTTGTTTAACTACCTTCTCAAATGAAATGAAAAAGGCTTCCACTTCCTTCTTGTCAAACCTTGGCAATGCTTGGACATATTTAAATAGATTTCCACCAAGCCTTTGACTTTGACGCTCTTTCACACTATCCTCATCATTATCATTAAACTGTACGTTTCCCGTTACGTCTGCCAATCTTAACTGATTGTCATGTTTCATGGCCATTCGGTAGCCTTGGGATAGCACAATTGCTTCACAGCTCCAGGATCCCAGGTTCGATTCCGGCTTGGATCCCTGTCTGTGCGGAGTCTGCACATCCTCCCTGTGTGTGCGTGGGTTTCCTCCGGGTGCTCCGGTTTCCTCCCACAGTCCAAAGATGTGCCGGTTAGGTGGATTGGCCATGATAAATTGCCCTTAGTGTCCAAAATTGCCCTTCGTGTTGGGTGGGATTACTGGGTTATGGGTATAGGGTGGCAGTGTTGACCTTGGGTAGGGTGCTCCTCCCAAGAGCCGGTGCAGACTCGATGTGCCGAATGACCTCCTTCTGCACTGTAAATTCTATGATTTATGATCATGATTTTCTGAAGTTCAAACTCCCTCTCTTTATCTTTTTCCCTGATCTGTATCTCCCTTTCTTTTTCTTTTTGTTCAGCTAGGGCTATTCTTTCTTTTCTCCTTTCTTCTCACTCCTTTTCTTTTTCCTCTCTCTCTCTTTCTCTTTCTTTTCCTCTTTCTCTCTTTCTCTTTTTTTTTCCTCTCTCACTCTCGTATTCCAGCCGCTTTAATTCTTTCTCAGGTTCCATTTGTTTAATTTGCAACTGAATTTTTGCCATTTCCAATGAGTCAAACTCTATCTCAGGCAACTTTAAATGCTTAACCACCGCCATAATTACCTCATCTTTTCGTATTTTGTCAGGTAATGTTAACTGCAATGTTCTTGCCAAATCTAACAGTCTGCTTTTCGTTTCTATCCGTAAAGTACTACGTGTGGCATTCTCCATCCTCAAAAACCTCTGAGCCTCTGAAAGAGCCATTGTTCACAACACTCTCCCCACTTAAACTAAAATACCACACCGGAAAAGCAACAATCCTTCACTGTCTTTAAGTTCACAAAAGCCAATCTAATGATAGACTTTTATCCCGGACGAGCCCCCAATTGTTATGGGTGAGACTTTTTCCCCCCCAAAATGTATCATGGAGTTCAACCAACCTCTCCCTTTCATGTATTTGTTGCTTTTCCTAGCACACGGCTTTTTCCCTAGGTGTGGGATTACAATTATGGACACGTGGGTTTTTAAACACAAAACACTGTTTATTCCATGAACTCAACTGAACATCTTGAATAAACATTGGATCTCTTAACACCCCTTACTTCAAAGATAACTCAGAAAATATTGCAACAGTAAATAATTCCTTAAAATGTTCCTTCAAACTTCCAAGAGACTTAACACCTTTAACCAAAATCACATCAGGTTAAAGGTTTTATTATTATGAATTTAAATCACCCAAATCATCCAGATATGGGGCAGAATTCTCCGCAATCGGCGCGATGTCCGCCGACCGGTGCCAAAAATGGCGCGAATCAGTCCGGCATCGCGCCGACCCAAAGGTGCGGAATCCTCCGCATCTTGAGCGGCCGAGCCCTAACCTTGAGGGGCTAGGCCCGCGCTGAACTGATTTCCGCCCCGCCAGCTGGAGGGAAAGGCCTTTGGTGCCCCGTCAGCTGGCGCGAAACTGACTTTGCCCGGCGGCGCATGCGTGGGAGCATCAGCGGCCGCTCACGGCATCCCCGCGCATGCGCAGTGGAGGGGGTCTCTTCCGCCTCCGCCATGGTGGAGACCATAGCGAAGGCGGAAGGAAAAGAGTGCCCCCATGGTACAGGCCCACCCGCGGATCGGTGGGCCCCGATCGCGGGCCAGGCCACCGTGGGGGCACCCCCCCCCGGGCTAGATCGCCCCGCGCCCCCCCCCAAGGACCTCGGAGCCCGCCCGTGCCGCCTTGTCCTGCCGGTAAGAGAGGTGGTTTAATCCACGCCGGCGGGACAGGCTTTCCAGCAGCGGGACTTCGGTCCATGCGGGCCAGAGAATCTCCAGGGGGGGTGGGGGGGCCCGCCAACCGGCGCGGCGTGATTCCCGCCCCCGCCGAATATCCGGTGCCGGAGAATTTGGCAACCGGCGGGGGTGGGATTCATGCTAGCTCCCGGCGATTCTCCGACCCGGCGGGGGTCGGAGAATCTCGCCCCACAGTCTTTTGTGGCAGACATGACAGCAAATCCAGCTCACTGCAAAACACAGACACTCACAAGCTCTTTTCAAACTAACTGCAGCTCTCTGGAAACACACAGACACACACCAGCTCTTTTTCAAAACTGTCAAACTAAACTACAAAATGGCTGACCTGACCTCAGCTCCATTAACTCTCTGACATCACTGTTTTCTTAAAGGTACATTGCTTAAACATCCATGTCTTAAAGGTACCCTCACATGACAAGAGGAAATCAGGATATATGATGAGGTGATAGATCATTTTGACTGGCACTGCTCTCCGAAAAAGAACAAAACGTTTCAACGATACCTATTTCGTATCAGCACCAAGAAGGCCGATGAGTCATATGACAGTTTTTTGACAGATTTGAGGTTGAAGGCCCAATCTTGCAATTTTGATCATCTGCAGATGTCGATGATCCAGGATCAAATAATATTTGGCACATCAAATTATGGACTCCATGAAAGATTGATGTGCGATGGCAACCTCATACTCGATAATACCATCTAAATGTGCCAGGCAAGTGAGGTGGCTGCGCGGCAGATGAATAGGCTCAGATTCAAAAAATATTGCTGCGCATCTCGAAGAAGATGTTGCCATAAGCATTGTGATGCAGTCGAAAAAGAAATGTGTTTTCAGTGCTGGTGGCCATTTTGAAAGCACTTGTTGCCATTAAAAAATAAACATGGTCTCAGTGCGGGTGGCTATTTTGAGCGGCTCACCAGATCCGCCATTTTGTGCCAGAAGTGCGGCAACAGACATTTGCCACAACAATGCCCCGCACTGGGAAAAATTTGTTACTAGTGTGGTGGGACGGGTCAGTTTGTGAGGCGATCCACTTTACGTCTGAAGGTTGTCCAAACAAAATCGATGAGTGTGAGTACAGATAAATGCAGCAAACATCGGACTGATGCGCGCATGATCTCACGAAGGAAAACAAAGGGCTCGGCCAGCCAAAGCAAAACATTTTCTCTCGCTATCTGCAGCCATAGTGAGGTGAATGAGGAGACGATAGAGGACAGATGGACAATCCTGTTACTGATAAATGGCACGCCAGTTAACTGTAAGCTCGACACAGGAGCAATGACCAATCTGATCCCACTATCAGCAGTGGAACACCTGAAAGTCAAGCCTAAAATGGTCCC
>NW_027309022.1:0-56000 GCF_047496885.1 Scyliorhinus torazame
GGGCAGTGGGTTGGGGGCAGTGGGTTGGGGGGAGGGGGGCAGTGGGTTGGGGGAGAAGGGTGGGCAGTAAGTTGGGGGAGGGGGAACAGTGGGTTGGGGGGAAGGGTGGGCAGTGAGTTGCAGGAGGGGGGCAGTGGGTGGGGGGGAGGGGGGTAGTGGGTTGGGGGGGGCAGTGGGTTAGGGGGACAGTGGGTTCGGGGCAGTGGGTTGGTGGGGGGGGGCAGTGGGTTGGGGGGGGAGGGGGCCAGTGGGTTGAGGGGGAGGTGGGGCAGTGGGTTGGGGGTGGAGGGGGGGCAGTTGGTTGGGGGTGGAGGGGAGGGCAGTTGGTTGGGGGGAGGGGGGCAGTGGGTTGGGGGGTGGCAGTGGGTTGGGGGGCAGTGTGTTGGGGGGGCAGTGGGTTGGGGGTGGAGGGGGCAGTTGGTTGGGGATGGAGGGGAGGGCAGTTGGTTGGGGGAGGGGGGCAGTGGGTTGGGGGGTGGCAGTGGGTTGGGGGGCAGTGGGTTGGGGGGGAGGGGGGCAATGGGTTGGGGGAGAGGGGCAATGGGTTGGGGAGGGGGCAGTGGGCTGGGGGGCAGTGGGTTGAGGGGGAGGCAGTGTGTTGGGGAGGGGGAGGCAGTGGGTTGGGGATGGGGGCAGTGGGTGAGGGGGCAGAGGGTGAGGGGGCAGTGGGGGGGAAGGGGCAGTGGGGGGAGGGGGCAGTGGGTTGGGGGAGGGGGGCAGTGGGTTGGGGGGAGGGGGGCAGTGGGTTGGGTGCGGGGGGGCAGTGTGTTGGGCGGGGAGGGGGTTGGGGGGAGGGGGCAGTGGGTTGGGGGGCAGTGGGTTGGGGGGAGGGGGGCAGTGGGTTGGGGGAGGGGGTGCAGTGGGTTGGGGGGGAGGGGGGGCAGTGAAATGGGGGGCAGTGGGTTAGGGGGCAGTGGGTTGGGGGGCAGTGGGTTGGGGGCGAGGGGCCAGTGGGTGGGGGGGAGGGGGGCAGTGGGTTGGGGGAGGGGGGCAGTGGGTTGGGGGGGAGGGGGCAGTGGGTTGGGCGAGGGGGGGCAGTGTGTTGGGGCGGGCATTGGGTGGGGGGCAGTGGGTGTGGGGGAGGGGGGCAGTGGGTGGGGGGGAAGTGGGTTGGGGGGAGGGGGCAGTGGGTTGGAGGGGGGGGCGTGGGTTGGGGGGGCAGTGGGTTGGGGGGGCAGTGGGTTAGGGGGGGAGGCAGTGGGTTAGGGGGAGGGGGCAGTGGGTTGGGGGGCGAGGGGGCCAGTGGGTTGGGGGGGAGGTGGGGCAGTGGGTTGGGGGTGGAGGGGGGGCAGTTGGTTGGAGGGAGATGGGGGCAGTGGGTTGGGGGGAGGGGGGTGCAGTGGGTTGGGGGGAGGGGGGGCAG
Source organism: Scyliorhinus torazame (assembly GCF_047496885.1). NCBI lineage: Eukaryota > Metazoa > Chordata > Chondrichthyes > Carcharhiniformes > Scyliorhinidae > Scyliorhinus > Scyliorhinus torazame. Next base: position 1,364 of record NW_027309022.1, read on the forward strand.
TGGGCTGGGGGGAGGGGGGCAGTGGGTTGGGTGGGAGGGGGGGGCAGTGGGTTGGGTGGGAGGGGGGGGCAGTGGGTTACGGGAGGGGGGGCAGTGGGTTGGGGGAGAGGAGTGCAGTGGGTTGGGGGGAGGGGGGCCAGTGGGTTGGGGGGGAGGGGGCAGTGGGTTGGGGGGGAGGGGGGGCAGTGGGTTGGGGGGGAGGGGGGCAGTGGGTTGGGGGTAGGGGGGCAGTGGGTTGGGGGAGGGGGGGCAGTGGGTTGGGGGCAGTGGTGTTGGGGGGGCAGTAGGTTGGGGGTAGGGGGGCAGTGGGTTGAGGGGGAGGCAGTGGGTTGGGGGAGGGGGAGACAGGGGGGAGGGGGAGGCAGTGGGATGGGGAGGGGGAGGCAGTGGGTTGGGGGAAGTGGGCTGGGGAAGGGGGGCAGTGGGTTGGGGGAGGGGGGGCTGTGGGTTGGGGAGGGGGGCAGTGGGTTGGGGGGCAGAAGGTTGGTGGAGGGGGCAGTGGGTTGGGGAGGGGGGCCGTGGGTTGGGGGGAGGGCAGTGGGTTGGGGGGAGGGGCGACAGTGCATTGGGGGAGGGGGGCAGTGTGATGGGGGAGGGGGGAGTGGGTTGGGAGGGAGGGGGGCAGTGGGTTGGGGGGGAAGGGGGGCAGTGGGTTGGGGGGGCAGTGGGTTGGGGGGGAGGGGGGGCAGTGGGTTTGGGGAGGGGGAGGCAGGGGAGGGGGAGGCAATGGGTTGGGGGAGGGGGGCAGTGGGTTGGGGGGGAGGGGGCAGTGGGTTGGGGGAGGGGGGGCAGTGTGTTGGGGCGGGCATTGGGTGGGGGGCAGTGGGTGGGGGGAGGGGGGCAGTGGGTGGGGGGGAAGTGGGTTGGGGGGAGGGGGCAGTGGGTTGGAGGGAGGGGGGCGTGGGTTGGGGAGGGGGGCAGTGGGTTGGGGGGAGGGGGGGCAGTGGGTTGGGGGGGGCAGTGGGTTGGGGGGGCAGTGGGTTAGGGGGGAGGCAGTGGGTTAGGGGGGAGGGGGCAGTGGGTTGGGGGGCGAGGGGGCCAGTGGGTTGGGGGGGGAGGTGGGGCAGTGGGTTGGGGGTGGAGGGGGGGCAGTTGGTTGGAGGGAGATGGGGGCAGTGGGTTGGGGGGAGGGGGGGTGCAGTGGGTTGGGGGGAGGGGGGGCAGTGGGTTGGGGGAGGGGGGCAGTGGGTGGGGGGGAAGGGAGGGCAGTGGGTTGGGTGGGAGGGGGGGGCAGTGGGTTACGGGAGGGGGGGCAGTGGGTTGGGGGAGAGGAGTGCAGTGGGTTGGGGGGAGGGGGGCCAGTGGGTTGGGGGGGAGGGGGCAGTGGGTTGGGGGGGAGGGGGGGCAGTGGGTTGGGGGGAGGGGGGCAGTGGGTTGGGGGGAGGGGGGCAGTGGGTTGGGGGCAGTGGTGTTGGGGGGGCAGTAGGTTGGGGGTAGGGGGGCAGTGGGTTGAGGGGGAGGCAGTGGGTTGGGGGAGGGGGAGTCAGGGGGGAGGGGGAGGCAGTGGGATGGGGAGGGGGAGGCAGTGGGTTGGGGGAAGTGGGCTGGGGAAGGGGGGCGTGGGTTGGGGGGAGGGGCGGCTGTGGGTTGGGGAGGGGGGCAGTGGGTTGGGGGGCAGAAGGTTGGTGGAGGGGGCAGTGGGTTGGGGAGGGGGGCCGTGGGTTGGGGGAGGGCAGTGGGTTGGGGGGAGGGGCGACAGTGCATTGGGGGAGGGGGGCAGTGTGATGGGAGGAGGGGGGAGTGGGTTGGGAGGGAGGGGGGCAGTGGGTTGGGGGGGAAGGGGGGCAGTGGGTTGGGGGACAGTGGGTTGGGGGGGAGGGGGGGCAGTGGGTTGGGGGAGGGGGAGGCAGGGGGAGGGGGAGGCAATGGGTTGGGGGAGGGGGAGGCAGTGGGTTGGGGGAAGTGGGCTGGGGGAGGGGGGCAGCGGGTTGGGGGACAGTGGGTTGGGGGGAGGGGGGCAGTGGGTTGGGGGGCAGTGGGTGGGGGGAGGGGGGCAGTGGGTTGGGGAGGGGGGCAGTGGGTTGGGGGAGGGGGGGCTGAGGGTTGGGGGGAGGGGGAGGGGGGCAGTGGGTGGGGGTGAGGGGGGCAGTGGGTGAGGGGGCAGTGGGTGAGGGGGAGGGGGGCAGTGGGGGGGAGGGGGCAGTGGGTTGGGGGAAGGAGGGGCAGAGGGTTGGGGGGGAGGGGGGCAGTGTGTTGGCTGGGGAAGGGGTGGGGGAGGGGGGCAGTGGGTTGGGGACAGGGGGGCAGTGGGTTGGGGGGAAGGGGGCAGTGTGTTGGGGGGACAGTGGGTTGGGGGGCGGGGGGCAGTGGGTTGGGGGAGAGGAGGGCAGTGGGTGGGGTGAGGGGGGGCAGTGGGTGGGGGGAGGGGGGTGCGGCAGTGGGTGGGGGTAGGTGTGTGTGGCAGTGGGTGGGGGAGTGGGGGGCATTGGGCTGGGGGGTAGGGGGGCAGTGGGTGGGTGGGAGGGGGGCAGTGGGTTGGGGGGCAGTGGGTTGGGGGGAGGGCGGCAGTGGGTTGGGGGCAGTGGGTTAGGGGGCAGTGGGTTAGGGGAGAGGGGGCAGTGGGTTGGGGAGGGGGCAGTGGGTTGGGGGAGGGGGGCAGTGGGTTGGGGGGGCAGTGAGTTGGGGCGGAGGGGGGGGTGGGTGGGGGGGCAGTGGTTTGGGGGGAGGGGGCCAGTGGGTTGGGGGAGGTGGGGCAGTGGGTTGGGGGGCAGTGGGTTGGGGGGAGGGGGGCAGTGGGTTGGGGGGAGGGGGCCAGTGGGTTGGGGGGAGGTGGGTTGGGGGAGGGGGGCAGCGGGTTGGGGGGAGGGAGGCAGTGGGTTGTGGGAGGGGGCAGTGGGTTGGGGGGGAAGATGGGACAGTGGGTTGCGGGTCAGTGGGTTGGCAGGGAGGGGGACTGTGGGCGGGGTGGAGGGGGGCAGTGGGTTGGGGAGGGGGGGCAGTGGGTTGGGGGGAGGGGGGCAGTGGGTTGGGGGGTGGCAGTGGGTGGGGGGAGGGGGTCAGAGGGCTGTGTGTTGAGGGGGGAGGAGGCGGGGCAGTGGGTTAGGGGGGAAGGGGTTGGGGACGAAGGGTGGGCAGTGAGTTGGGGGGAAGGGTGGGCAGTGAGTTGGGGGAGGGGGGCAGTGAGTTGGGGGGAGGGGGGCAGTGTGTTGGGAGGGGGGCAGTGGTTTGGGGGAAGGGAGGGCAGTGGGTTGGGGGAGGGGTGCAGTGGGTTGGGGGAGGGCGGCAGTGGGTTTGGGAGGGGGGCAGTGGGTTGGGGGGAGGGGGCAATGGGTTAGTGGGGGAGGGGGCAGTGGGTTAGGGGGAGGGGGGCAGTGGGTTGGGGGGAGGTGGGCAATGGGTTGGGGGGAGGGGCGGGCAGTGGTTTGGTGGGGGGAGGGGGCCAGTGGGTTGGGGGGGAGGTGGGGCAGTGGGTTGGGGGTGGAGGGGGGGCAGTGGGTTGGGGGGAGGGGGGCAGTGGGTTGGGTGAGGGGGGGCAGTGTGTTGGGCGGGGAGGGGGTTGGGGGGAGGGGGCAGTAGGTTGGGGGGGAAGGGGGCAGTGGGTTGGGGGGGAGGGGGCAGTGGGTTGGGGGGAGGGGGGCAGTGGGTTGGGGGGAGGGGGTGCAGTGGGTTGGGGGGAGGGGGGCAGTGGGATGGGGGGCAGTGGGTTAGGGGGCAGTGGGTTGGGGGGCAGTGGGTTGGGGGCGAGGGGCCAGTGGGTGGGGGGGAGAGGGGCAGTGGGTTGGGGGAGGGGGGCAGTGGGTTGGGGGGGAGGGGGCAGTGGGTTGGGGGAGGGGGGGCTGTGTGTTGGGGCGGGCATTGGGTGGGGGGCAGTGGGTGGGGGGGAGGGGGGCAGAGGGTGGGGGGGAAGTGGGTTGGGGGGAGGGGGCAGTGGGTTGGAGGGAGGGGGCGTGGGTTGGGGAAGGGGGGCAGTGGGTTGGGGGGAGGGGGGGCAGTGGGTTGGGGGGGCAGTGGGTTGGGGGGCTCAGTGGGTTAGGGGGGAGGCAGTGGGTTAGGGGGGAGGGGGCAGTGGGTTGGGGGGCGAGGGGGCCAGGGGGTTGGGGGGGAGGTGGGGCAGGGGGTTGGGGGTGGAGGGGGGCAGTTGGTTGGAGGGAGATGGGGGCAGTGGGTTGGGGGGAGGGGGGTGCAGTGGGTTGGGGGGAGGGGGGGCAGTGGGTTGGGGGGAGGGGGGCAGTGGGTTGGGGGGAAGGGAGGGCAGTGGGTTGGGTGGGAGGGGGGGGCAGTGGGTTACGGGAGGGGGGGCAGTGGGTTGGGGGAGAGGAGTGCAGTGGGTTGGGGGGAGGGGGGCCAGTGGGTTGGGGGGGAGGGGGCAGTGGGTTGGGGGGAGGGGGGGCAGTGGGTTGGGGGGAGGGGGGCAGTGGGTTGGGGGGAGGGGGGCAGTGGGTTGGGGGAGGGGGGGCAGTGGGTTGGGGGCAGTGGTGTTGGGGGGGGCAGTAGGTTGGGGGTAGGGGGGCAGTGGGTTGAGGGGGAGGCAGTGGGTTGGGGGAGGGGGAGACAGGTGGGAGGGGGAGGCAGTGGGATGGGGAGGGGGAGGCAGTGGGTTGGGGGAAGTGGGCTGGGGAAGGGGGGCAGTGGGTTGGGGGAGGGGGGGCTGTGGGTTGGGGAGGGAGGCAGTGGGTTGGGGGGCAGAAGGTTGGTGGAGGGGGCAGTGGGTTGGGGAGGGGGGCCGTGGGTTGGGGGGAGGGCAGTGGGTTGGGGGGAGGGGCGACAGTGCATTGGGGGAGGGGGGCAGTGTGATGGGGGGAGGGGGGAGTGGGTTGGGAGGGAGGGGGGCAGTGGGTTGGGGGGGAAGGGGGGCAGGGGGTTGGGGGGGCAGTGGGTTGGGGGGAGGGGGGGCAGTGGGTTGGGGGAGGCAGGGGGAGGGGGAGGCAATGGTTTGGGGAAGGGGGGCAGTGGGTTGGGGGGGAGGGGGCAGTGGGTTGGGGGAGGGGGGGCAGTGTGTTGGGGCGGGCATTGGGTGGGGGGCAGTGGGTGGGGGCAGTGGGTGGGGGGGAAGTGGGTTGGGGGGAGGGGGCAGTGGGTTGGAGGGAGGGGGTCGTGGGTTGGGGAGGGGGGCAGTGGGTTGGGGGAGGGGGTGCAGTGGGTTGGGGGGGCAGTGGGTTGGGGGGGCAGTGGGTTAGGGGGGAGGCAGTGGGTTAGGGGGGAGGGGGCAGTGGGTTGGGGGGCGAGGGGGCCAGTGGGTTGGGGGGGAGGTGGGGCAGTGGGTTGGGGGTGGAGGGGGGGCAGTTGGTTGGAGGGAGACGGGGGCAGTGGGTTGGGGGGAGGGGGGGTGCAGTGGGTTGGGGGGATGGGGGGCAGTGGGTTGGGGGGAAGGGAGGGCAGTGGGTTGGGTGGGAGGGGGGGCAGTGGGTTACGGGAGGGGGGGCAGTGGGTTGGGGGAGAGGAGTGCAGTGGGTTGTGGGGAGGGGGGCCAGTGGGTTGGGGGGGAGGGGGCAGTGGGTTGGGGGGGAGGGGGGGCAGTGGGTTGGGGGGAGGGGGGCAGTGGGTTGGGGGAGGGGGGGCAGTGGGTTGGGGGCAGTGGTGTTGGGGGGGCAGTAGGTTGGGGGTAGGGGGGCAGTGGGTTGAGGGGGAGGCAGTGGGTTGGGGGAGGGGGAGACAGGAGGGAGGGGGAGGCAGTGGGATGGGGAGGGGGAGGCAGTGGGTTGGGGGAAGTGGGCCGGGGAAGGGGGGCAGTGGGTTGGGGGGAGGGGCGGCTGTGGGTTGGGGAGGGGGGCAGTGGGTTGGGGGGCAGAAGGTTGGTGGAGGGGGCAGTGGGTTGGGGAGGGTGGCCGTGGGTTGGGGGGAGGGCAGTGGGTTGGGGGGAGGGGCGACAGTGCATTGGGGGAGGGGGGCAGTGTGATGGGGGGAGGGGGGAGTGGGTTGGGAGGGAGGGGGGCAGTGGGTTGGGGGGAAGGGGGGCAGTGGGTTGGGGGGGCAGTGGGTTGGGGGCGAGGGGGGGCAGTGGGTTGGGGGAGGGGGAGGCAGGGGGAGGGGGAGGCAATGGGTTGGGGGAGGGGGAGGCAGTGGGTTGGGGGGAAGTGGGCTGGGGGAGGGGGGCAGCGGGTTGGGGGACAGTGGGTGGGGGGGAGGGGGGCAGTGGGTTGGGGGGCAGTGGGTGGGCGGAGTGGGGGCTGAGGGTTGGGGGGAGGGGGAGGGGGGCAGTGGGTGGGGGTGAGGGGGGCAGTGGGTGAGGGGGCAGTGGGTGAGGGGGAGGGGGGCAGTGGGGGGGAGGGGGCAGTGGGTTGGGGGAAGGAGGGGCAGAGGGTTGGGGGGGAGGGGGGCAGTGTGTTGGCTGGGGAGGGGGTGGGGGAGGGGGGCAGTGGGTTGGGGACAGGGGGGCAGTGGGTTGGGGGGAAGGGGGCAGTGTGTTGGGGGGACAGTGGGTTGGGGGGTGGGGGGGCAGTGGGTTGGGGAGAGGAGGGCAGTGGGTGGGGTGAGGGGGGCAGTGGGTGGGGGGAGGGGGGTGCGGAAGTGGGTGGGGGTAGGTTGTGTGTGGCAGTGGGTGGGGGAGTGGGGCAGTGGTGTGGGGGGGCAGTGGTGTGGGGGGAGGGGGGGCAGTGGGCTGGGGGGTAGGGGGGCAGTGGGTGGGTGGGAGGGGGGGCAGTGGGTTGGGGGGCAGTGGGTTGGGGGGAGGGCGGCAGTGGGTTGGGGGCAGTGGGTTAGGGGGCAGTGGGTTAGGGGAGAGGGGGCAGTGGGTTGGGGGAGGGGGCAGTGGGTTGGGGAAGGGGGGCAGTGGGTTGGGGGGGCAGTGAGTTGGGGCGGAGGGGGCCAGTGGGTTGGGGGGAGGTGGGGCAGTGGGTTGGGGGGCAGTGGGTTGGGGGGAGGGGGGCAGTGGGTTGGGGGGGAGGGGGCCAGTGGGTTGGGGGGAGGTGGGTTGGGGGAGGGGGGCAGCGGGTTGGGGGGAGGGAGGCAGTGGGTTGTGGGAGGGGGGCAGTGGGTTGGGGGGGAAGATGGGACAGTGGGTTGCGGGTCAGTGGGTTGGCAGGGAGGGGGACTGTGGGCGGGGTGGAGGGGGGCAGTGGGTTGGGGAGGGGGGCAGTGGGTTGGGGGGAGGGGGGCAGTGGGTTGGGGGGTGGCAGTGGGTGGGGGGGGAGGGGGTCAGAGGGCTGTGTGTTGAGGGGGGTGGAGGCGGGGCAGTGGGTTAGGGGGGAAGGGGTTGGGGACGAAGGGTGGGCAGTGAGTTGGGGGGAAGGGTGGGCAGTGAGTTGGGGGAGGGGGGCAGTGAGTTGGGGGAGGGGGGCAGTGTGTTGGGAGGGGGGCAGTGGTTTGGGGGAAGGGAGGGCAGTGGGTTGGGGGGAGGGGTGCAGTGGGTTGGGGGGGAGGGCGGCAGTGGGTTGGGGAGGGGGGCAGTGGGTTGGGGGGGAGGGGGCAATGGGTTAGTGGGGGAGGGGGCAGTGGGTTGGGGGGAGGGGGGCAGTGGGTTGGGGGGAGGTGGGCAATGGGTTGGGGGAGGGGCGGGTAGTGGTTTGGTGGGGGGAGGGGGCCAGTGGGTTGGGGGGAGGTGGGGCAGTGGGTTGGGGGTGGAGGGGGGGCAGTGGGTTGGGGGGGAGTGGGGGCAGTGGGTTGGGGGGAGGGGGGCGGTGGGTTGGGTGGGAGGGGGGCAGTGGGTTGGGGGGAGGGGGGGCAGTGTAGTGGGTTGGGGAGGGGGGCAGTGGGTTGAGGGGGAGGCAGTGGGTTGCGGGAGAGCGGGAGGCAGTGGGTTGGGGGAGGGGGAGGCAGTGGGTTGGGGGAGGCAGTGGCTTGGGGGAGGAGAGGAAGTGGGTTGGGGGAGGGGACAGTGGGTTGGGGGGTAGGGGGGGGGAGTGGGTTGGGGTGTAGGGGGACAGTGGGTTGGGGGGGAAGGGGGTCAGTAGGTTGGGGGGAAGTGGGCTGGGGGGCAGTGGGTTGGGGGAGGGGCCAGTGGGTTGGGGGGCAGTGGGGTGGGGGTAGTGGGTTGGGGGGAGGGGGGACAGTGGGTTGGGGGAGGGGGGCAGTGTGATGGGGAGGGGGGAGTGGGTTGGGGAGGGGGGCAGTGGGTTGAGGGGGAGGCAGTGGGTTGGGGGGAGGGGGCAGTGGGTTGGGGGGAGCGGGGCAGTGGGTTGGGGGGAGGGGGGGCAGTGGGTTGGGGGCAGTGGGTTGGGGGGGCAGTGGGTTGGGGGGGAGGGGGGCAATGGGTTGGGGGGAGAGGGGCAATGGGTTGGGGAGGGGGCAGTGGGCTGGGGGGCAGTGGGTTGAGGGGGAGGCAGTGTGTTGGGGAGGGGGAGGCAGTGGGTTGGGGATGGGGCAGTGGGTGAGGGGGCAGTGGGTGAGGGGGGCAGTGGGGGGGAGGGGGCAGTGGGGGGAGGGGGCAGTGGGTTGGGGGGAGGGGGCAGTGGGTTGGGGGGAGGGGGGCAGTGGGTTGGGTGAGGGGGGGCAGTGTGTTGGGCGGGGAGGGGGTTGGGGGGAGGGGGCAGTGGGTTGGGGGGAGGGGGGCAGTGGGTTGGGGGGGAGGGGGCAGTGGGTTGGGGGGAGGGGGGCAGTGGGTTGGGGGGAGGGGGTGCAGTGGGATGGGGGGAGGGGGGGCAGTGGGATGGGGGGCAGTGGGTTAGGGGGCAGTGGGTTGGGGGGCAGTGGGTTGGGGCGAGGGGCCAGTGGGTGGGGGGAGGGGGGCAGTGGGTTGGGGGAGGGGGGCAGTGGGTTGGGGGGGAGGGGGCAGTGGGTTGGGGGAGGGGGGGCAGTGTGTTGGGGCGGGCATTGGGTGGGGGGCAGTGGGTGGGGGGGAGGGGGGCAGTGGGTGGGGGGGAAGTGGGTTGGGGGGAGGGGGCAGTGGGTTGGAGGGAGGGGGCGTGGGTTGGGGAGGGGGGCAGTGGGTTGGGGGGAGGGGGGGCAGTGGGTTGGGGGGGCAGTGGGTTGGGGGGGCAGTGGGTTAGGGGGGGAGGCAGTGGGTTAGGGGGAGGGGGCAGTGGGTTGGGGGGCGAGGGGGCCAGTGGGTTGGGGGGGAGGTGGGGCAGTGGGTTGGGGGTGGAGGGGGGGAAGTTGGTTGGAGGGAGATGGGGGCAGTGGGTTGGGGGGAGGGGGGTGCAGTGGGTTGGGGGGAGGGGGGGCAGTGGGCTGGGGGGAGGGGGGCAGTGGGTTGGGTGGGAGGGGGGGGAAGTGGGTTGGGTGGGAGGGGGGGCAGTGGGTTACGGGAGGGGGGGCAGTGGGTTGGGGGAGAGAAGTGCAGTGGGTTGGGGGAGGGGGGCCAGTGGGTTGGGGGGAGGGGGCAGTGGGTTGGGGGGAGGGGGGGCAGTGGGTTGGGGGGAGGGGGGCAGTGGGTTGGGGGGAGGGGGGCAGTGGGTTGGGGGAGGGGGGGCAGTGGGTTGGGGGCAGTGGTGTTGGGGGGGCAGTAGGTTGGGGGTAGGGGGGCAGTGGGTTGAGGGGGAGGCAGTGGGTTGGGGGAGGGGGAGACAGGGGAGGGGGAGACAGTGGGATGGGGAGGGGGAGGCAGTGGGTTGGGGGAAGTGGGCTGGGGAAGGGGGGCAGTGGGTTGGGGGGAGGGGGGGCTGTGGGTTGGGGAGGGGGGCAGTGGGTTGGGGGGCAGAAGGTTGGTGGAGGGGGCAGTGGGTTGGGGAGGGGGGCCGTGGGTTGGGGGAGGGCAGTGGGTTGGGGGGAGGGGCGACAGTGCATTGGGGGAGGGGGGCAGTGTGATGGGGGGAGGGGGAGTGGGTTGGGAGGGAGGGGGGCAGTGGGTTGGGGGTGAAGGGGGGCAGTGGGTTGGGGGGGCAGTGGTTTGGGGGGGAGGGGGGGCAGTGTGTTGGGGGAGGGGGAGGCAGGGGAGGGGGAGGCAATGGGTTGGGGGAGGGGGGCAGTGGGTTGGGGGGGAGGGGGCAGTGGGTTGGGGGAGGGGGGGCAGTGTGTTGGGGCGGGCATTGGGTGGGGGGCAGTGGGTGGGGCGGAGGGGGGCAGTGGGTTGGAGGGAGGGGGGCGTGGGTTGGGGAGGGGGGCAGTGGGTTGGGGGGATGGGGGGCAGTGGGTTGGGGGGGCAGTGGGTTGGGGGGGCAGTGGGTTAGGGGGGAGGCAGTGGGTTAGGGGGGAGGGGGCAGTGGGTTGGGGGGGAGGGGGCCAGTGGGTTGGGGGGGGAGGTGGGGCAGTGGGTTGGGGGTGGAGGGGGGGCAGTTGGTTGGAGGGAGATGGGGGCAGTGGGTTGGGGGGAGGGGGGTTGCAGTGGGTTGGGGGGAGGGGGCCAGTGGGTTGGGGGGAGGGGGGCAGTGGGTGGGGGGGAAGGGAGGGCAGTGGGTTGGGTGGGAGGGGGGCAGTGGGTTACGGGAGGGGGGGCAGTGGGTTGGGGGAGAGGAGTGCAGTGGGTTGGGGGGAGGGGGGCCAGTGGGTTGGGGGGGAGGGGGCAGTGGGTTGGGGGGGAGGGGGGGCAGTGGGTTGGGGGAGGGGGGCAGTGGGTTGGGGGGAGGGGGGGCAGTGGGTTGGGGGCAGTGGTGTTGGGGGGGCAGTAGGTTGGGGGTAGGGGGGCAGTGGGTTGAGGGGGAGGCAGTGGGTTGGGGGAGGGGGAGACAGGGGGGAGGGGGAGGCAGTGGGATGGGGAGGGGGAGGCAGTGGGTTGGGGGAAGTGGGCTGGGGAAGGGGGGCGTGGGTTGGGGGGCAGAAGGTTGGTGGAGGGGGCAGTGGGTTGGGGAGGGGGGCCGTGGGTTGGGGGGAGGGCAGTGGGTTGGGGGGAGGGGCGACAGTGCATTGGGGGAGGGGGGCAGTGTGATGGGGGGAGGGGGAGTGGGTTGGGAGGGAGGGGGGCAGTGGGTTGGGGGGGAAGGGGGGCAGTGGGTTGGGGGGCAGTGGGTTGGGGGGAGGGGGGGCAGTGGGTTGGGGGAGGGGGAGGCAGGGGGAGGGGGAGGCAATGGGTTGGGGGAGGGGGAGGCAGTGGGTTGGGGGGAAGTGGGCTGGGGAGGGGGGCAGCGGGTTGGGGGACAGTGGGTTGGGGGGAGGGGGGCAGTGGGTTGGGGGGCAGTGGGTGGGGGGAGGGGGGCAGTGGGTTGGGGAGGGGGGGCAGTGGGTTGGGGAGGGGGGGCTGAGGGTTGGGGGGAGGGGGAGGGGGGCAGTGGGTGGGGGTGAGGGGGGGGCAGTGGGTGAGGGGGCAGTGGGTGAGGGGGAGGGGGGCAGTGGGGGGGAGGGGGCAGTGGGTTGGGGGAAGGAGGGGCAGAGGGTTGGGGGGAGGGGGGCAGTGTGTTGGCTGGGTAGGGGGTGGGGGAGGGGGGCAGTGGGTTGGGGACAGGGGGGCAGTGGGTTGGGGGAAGGGGGCAGTGTGTTGGGGGGACAGTGGGTTGGGGGGCGGGGGGGCAGTGGGTTGGGGGAGAGGAGGGCAGTGGGTGGGGTGAGGGGGGGCAGTGGGTGGGGGGAGGGGGGTGCGGCAGTGGGTGGGGGTAGGTGTGTGTGGCAGTGGGTGGGGGAGTGGGGCAGTGGTGTGGGGGGGGCAGTGGTGTGGGGTAGGGGGGGCATTGGGCTGGGGGGTAGGGGGGCAGTGGGTGGGTGGGAGGGGGGCAGTGGGTTGGGGGGCAGTGGGTTGGGGGGAGGGCGCCAGTGGGTTGGGGGCAGTGGGTTAGGGGGCAGTGGGTTAGGGGAGATGGGGCAGTGGGTTGGGGGAGGGGGCAGTGGGTTGGGGGAGGGGGGCAGTGGGTTGGGGGGGCAGTGAGTTGGGGCGGAGGGGGGGGTGGGTGGGGGGGCAGTGGGTTGGGGGGAGGGGGCCAGTGGGTTGGGGGGGAGGTGGGGCAGTGGGTTGGGGGGCAGTGGGTTGGGGGGAGGGGGGCAGTGGGTTGGGGGGGAGGGGGCCAGTGGGTTGGGGGGAGGTGGGTTGGGGGAGGGGTGCAGCGGGTTGGGGGGAGGGAGGCAGTGGGTTGTGGGAGGGGGCAGTGGGTTGGGGGGGAAGATGGGACAGTGGGTTGCGGGTCAGTGGGTTGGCAGGGAGGGGGACTGTGGGCGGGGTGGAGGGGGGCAGTGGGTTGGGGAGGGGGGCAGTGGGTTGGGGGGAGGGGGGCAGTGGGTTGGGGGGTGGCAGTGGGTGGGGGGGAGGGGGTCAGAGGGCTGTGTGTTGAGGGGGGAGGAGGCGGGGGAAGGGTTAGGGGGGAAGGGGTTGGGGACGAAGGGTGGGCAGTGAGTTGGGGGGAAGGGTGGGCAGTGAGTTGGGGGAGGGGGGCAGTGAGTTGGGGGGAGGGGGGCAGTGTGTTGGGAGGAGGGCAGTGGTTTGGGGGAAGGGAGGGCAGTGGGTTGGGGGGAGGGGTGCAGTGGGTTGGGGGGAGGGCGGCAGTGGGTTGGGGAGGGGGGCAGTGGGTTGGGGGGAGGGGGCAATGGGTTAGTGGGGGAGGGGGCAGTGGGTTGGGGGGAGGGGGGCAGTGGGTTGGGGGGAGGTGGGCAATGGGTTGGGGGGAGGGGCGGGCAGTGGTTTGGTGGGGGAGGGGGCCAGTGGGTTGGGGGGGAGGTGGGGCAGTGGGTTGGGGGTGGAGGGGGGGCAGTGGGTTGGGGGGAGGGGGGCAGTGGGTTGGGTGAGGGGGGGCAGTGTGTTGGGCGGGGAGGGGGTTGGGGGGAGGGGGCAGTGGGTTGGGGGGAGGGGGGCAGTGGGTTGGGGGGGAGGGGGCAGTGGGTTGGGGGAGGGGGGCAGTGGGTTGGGGGGAAGGGGGTGCAGTGGGTTGGGGGGAGGGGGGCAGTGGGATGGGGGGCAGTGGGTTAGGGGGCAGTGGGTTGGGGGGCAGTTGGTTGGGGGCGAGGGGCCAGTGGGTGGGGGGGAGGGGGGCAGTGGGTTGGGGGAGGGGGGCAGTGGGTTGGGGGGGAGGTGGCAGTGGGTTGGGGGAGGGGGGGGCTGTGTGTTGTGGCGGGCATTGGGTGGGGGGCAGTGGGTGGGGGGGAGGGGGGCAGTGGGTGGGGGGGAAGTGGGTTGGGGGGAGGGGGCAGTGGGTTGGAGGGAGGGGGCGTGGGTTGGGGAAGGGGGGCAGTGGGTTGGGGGAGGGGGGGCAGTGGGTTGGGGGGGCAGTGGGTTGGGGGGGTCAGTGGGTTAGGGGGGGAGGCAGTGGGTTAGGGGGGAGGGGGCAGTGGGTTGGGGGGCGAGGGGGCCAGTGGGTTGGGGGGGAGGTGGGGCAGTGGGTTGGGGGTGGAGGGGGGCAGTTGGTTGGAGGGAGATGGGGGCAGTGGGTTGGGGGGAGGGGGTGCAGTGGGTTGGGGGGAGGGGGGGCAGTGGGTTGGGGGGAGGGGGGCAGTGGGTTGGGGGAAAGGAGGGCAGTGGGTTGGGTGGGAGGGGGGGCAGTGGGTTACGGGAGGGGGGGCAGTGGGTTGGGGGAGAGGAGTGCAGTGGGTTGGGGGAGGGGGGCCAGTGGGTTGGGGGGGAGGGGGCAGTGGGTTGCGGGGGAGGGGGGGCAGTGGGTTGGGGGGGAGGGGGGCAGTGGCTTGGGGGGAGGGGGGCAGTGGGTTGGGGAGGGGGGGCAGTGGGTTGGGGGCAGTGGTGTTGGGGGGGCAGTAGGTTGGGGGTAGGGGGCAGTGGGTTGAGGGGGAGGCAGTGGGTTGGGGGAGGGGGAGACAGGGGGGAGGGGGAGGCAGTGGGATGGGGAGGGGGAGGCAGTGGGTTGGGGGAAGTGGGCTGGGGAAGGGGGGCAGTGGGTTGGGGGGAGGGGGGCTGTGGGTTGGGGAGGGGGCAGTGGGTTGGGGGGCAGAAGGTTGGTGGAGGGGGCAGTGGGTTGGGGAGGGGGGCCGTGGGTTGGGGGGAGGGCAGTGGGTTGGGGGGAGGGGCGACAGTGCATTGGGGGAGGGGGGCAGTGTGATGGGGGGAGGGGGGAGTGGGTTGGGAGGGAGGGGGGCAGTGGGTTGGGGGGGAAGGGGGCAGTGGGTTGGGGGGGCAGTGGGTTGGGGGGAGGGGGGGCAGTGGGTTGGGGGAGGGGGAGGCAGGGGGAGGGGGAGGCAATGGGTTGGGGAAGGGGGGCAGTGGGTTGGGGGGGAGGGGGCAGTGGGTTGGGGGAGGGGGGGCAGTGTGTTGGGGCGGGCATTGGGTGGGGGGCAGTGGGTGGGGGGCAGTGGGTGGGGGGGAAGTGGGTTGGGGGAGGGGGCAGTGGGTTGGAGGGAGGGGGGCGTGGGTTGGGGAGGGGGGCAGTGGGTTGGGGGGAGGGGGTGCAGTGGGTTGGGGGGGCAGTGGGTTGGGGGGGCAGTGGGTTAGGGGGGAGGCAGTGGGTTAGGGGGAGGGGGCAGTGGGTTGGGGGGCGAAGGGGCCAGTGGGTTGGGGGGAGGTGGGGCAGTGGGTTGGGGGTGGAGGGGGGGCAGTTGGTTGGAGGGAGACGGGGGCAGTGGGTTGGGGGGAGTGGGGGTGCAGTGGGTTGGGGGGATGGGGGGCAGTGGGTTGGGGGAGGGGGGCAGTGGGTTGGGGGGAAGGGAGGGCAGTGGGTTGGGTGGGAGGGGGGGCAGTGGGTTACGGGAGGGGGGGCAGTGGGTTGGGGGAGAGGAGTGCAGTGGGTTGGGGGGCGGGGGGCCAGTGGGTTGGGGGGGAGGGGGCAGTGGGTTGGGGGGGAGGGGGGGCAGTGGGTTGGGGGGAGGGGGGCAGTGGGTTGGGGGGAGGGGGGGCAGTGGGTTGGGGGCAGTGGTGTTGGGGGGGCAGTAGGTTGGGGGTAGGGGGGCAGTGGGTTGAGGGGGAGGCAGTGGGTTGGGGGAGGGGGAGACAGGGGGGAGGGGGAGGCAGTGGGATGGGGAGGGGGAGGCAGTGGGTTGGGGGAAGTGGGCCGGGGAAGGGGGGCAGTGGGTTGGGGGGAGGGGCGGCTGTGGGTTGGGTAGGGGGGCAGTGGGTTGGGGGGCAGAAGGTTGGTGGAGGGGGCAGTGGGTTGGGAGGGGGGCCGTGGGTTGGGAGGGGGGCCGTGGGTTGGGGGGAGGGCAGTGGGTTGGGGGGAGGGGCGACAGTGCATTGGGGGAGGGGGGCAGTGTGATGAGGGGAGGGGGGAGTGGGTTGGGAGGGAGGGGGCAGTGGGTTGGGGGAAGGGGGGCAGTGGGTTGGGGGGGCAGTGGGTTGGGGGGGAGGGGGGGCAGTGGGTTGGGGGAGGGGGAGGCAGGGGGAGGGGGAGGCAATGGGTTGGGGGAGGGGGAGGCAGTGGGTTGGGGGGAAGTGGGCTGGGGGAGGGGGGCAGCGGGTTGGGGGACAGTGGGTTGGGGGGAGGGGGGCAGTGGGTTGGGGGGCAGTGGGTGGGCGGAGTGGGGGCTGAGGGTTGGGGGGAGGGGGAGGGGGGCAGTGGGTGGGGGTGAGGGGGGCAGTGGGTGAGGGGGCAGTGGGTGAGGGGGAGGGGGGCAGTGGGGGGGAGGGGGCAGTGGGTTGGGGGAAGTAAGGGCAGAGGGTTGGGGGGAGGGGGGCAGTGTGTTGGCTGGGGAGGGGGTGGGTGAGGGGGCAGTGGGTTGGGGACAGGGGGGCAGTGGGTTGGGGGGAAGGGGGCAGTGTGTTGGGGGGACAGTGGGTTGGGGGGCGGGGGGGCAGTGGGTTGGGGGAGAGGAGGGCAGTGGGTGGGGTGAGGGGGGGCAGTGGGTGTTGGGAGGGGGGTGCGGCAGTGGGTGGGGGTAGGTGTGTGTGGCAGTGGGTGGGGGAGTGGGGCAGTGGTGTGGGGGGGCAGTGGTTGGGGGGAGGGGGGGCAGTGGGCTGGGGGGTAGGGGGGCAGTGGGTGGGTGGGAGGGGGGGCAGTGGGTTGGGGGGCAGTGGGTTGGGGGGAGGGCGGCAGTGGGTTGGGGGCAGTGGGTTAGGGGGCAGTGGGTTAGGGGAGAGGGGACAGTGGGTTGGGGGAGGGGGCAGTGGGTTGGGGGAGGGGGGCAGTGGGTTGGGGGGGCAGTGAGTTGGGGCGGAGGGGGGGGTGGGTGGGGGGGCAGTGGGTTGGGGGGAGGGGGCCAGTGGGTTGGGGGGAGGTGGGGCAGTGAGTTGGGGGAGGGGGGCAGTGAGTTGGGGGGAGGGGGGCAGTGTGTTGGGAGGGGGGCAGTGGTTTGGGGGAAGGGAGGGCAGTGGGTTGGGGGGAGGGGTGCAGTGGGTTGGGGGGAGGGCGGCAGTGGGTTGGGGAGGGGGGCAGTGGGTTGGGGGGGAGGGGGCAATGGGTTAGTGGGGGAGGGGGCAGTGGGTTTGGGGAGGGGGGCAGTGGGTTGGGGGGAGGTGGGCAATGGGTTGGGGGAGGGGCGGGCAGTGGTTTGGTGGGGGGAGGGGGCCAGTGGGTTGGGGGGAGGTGGGGCAGTGGGTTGGGGGTGGAGGGGGGGGCAGTGGGTTGGGGGGAGTGGGGGCAGTGGGTTGGGGGAGGGGGGGCGGTGGGTTGGGTGGGAGGGGGGCAGTGGGTTGGGGGGAGGGGGGCAGTGTAGTGGGTTGGGGAGGGGGGCAGTGGGTTGAGGGGGAGGCAGTGGGTTGCGGGAGAGCGGGAGGCAGTGGGTTGGGGGAGGGGGAGGCAGTGGGTTGGGGGAGGCAGTGGCTTGGGGGAGGAGAGGAAGTGGGTTGGGGGAGGGGACAGTGGGTTGGGGGGTAGGGGGGGCAGTGGGTTGGGGTGTAGGGGGACAGTGGGTTGGGGGGAAGGGGGGCAGTAGGTTGGGGGGAAGTGGGCTGGGGGGCAGTGGGTTGGGGGAGGGGCCAGTGGGTTGGGGGGCAGTGGGGTGGGGGTAGTGGGTTGGGGGGAGGGGGGACAGTGGGTTGGGGGAGGGGGGCAGTGTGATGGGGAGGGGGGAGTGGGTTGGGGAGGGGGGCAGTGGGTTGAGGGGGAGGCAGTGGGTTGGGGGAGGGGGCAGTGGGTTGGGGGGAGGGGGGCAGTGGGTTGGGGGGAGGGGGGCAGTGGGTTGGGGGCAGTCGGTTGGGGGCAGTGGGTGGGGGGGTAGTGGGGTCGGGGGAGGGGGGCAGTGGGTTGGGGGGGAGGGGGGTAGTAGGTTGGGGGAAGGGGGGAAGTGGGTTGGGGGGAAGGGGGGCAGTGGGTTGAGGGGACAGTGGGTTGGGGAGGGGGGCAGTGGGTTGCGTGGGAGGGGGGGCAGTGGGTTGGGGGGGAGGGGAGGCAGTGGGTTGGGGGGAGGGGGCAGTGGGTTGGGGGAGGGGGGCAGTGGGTGGGGGTAGTGGGGCGGGGTGGGTGGGGTCAGTGGGTTGGGGGAAGGGGGGCAGTGGTTTGGGGGTAGGGGGCAGTGGGTTGAGGGGGAGGGGGGGCAGTGGGATGGGGGCAGTGGGTTGGGGGGCAGTGGGTTTGGGGGAGGGGGCAGTGGGTTGGGGGGCAGTGGGTTGGGGGGCAGTGGGTTGGGGCGGAGGGAGGGCGGTGGCTGGGGGGAGGGGGGCAGTGGGTTAGGGGGGCAGTAGGTTGAGGGGGGCAGTGGGTTGGGGGCGGGGGGCAGTGGGTTTGGGGGAGAGGGGCAGTGGGTTGGGGGGAGAGGGGTCAGTGGATGGGGGAGGGGGGCAGTGGGTTGGGGGGAGGGGGACAGTGGGTGGCGGGGGGAGGGGGCAGTGGGTTGGGGGAGGGGGGCAGTGGAGTTGGGGTGTGGCAGTGGGTGGGGGGAAGGGGGGCAGTGGGTTGGGGGGAGGGGAGGGCTGTGTGTTGAGGGGGGAGGAGGGGGGCAGTGGGTTGGGGGGGAAGGGGGGCAGTGGGTTGGTGGCGAAGGGTGGGCAGTGAGTTGGGGGAGGGGGAACAGTGGGTTGGGGGGAAGGGTGGGCAGTGGGTTGGGGGGAGGGGGCAGTGGGTTGGGGGTGGGCAGCAGTGGGTTGGGGGGGCAGTGGGTTAGGGGGCAGTGGGTTAGGGGGAGAGGGGGCAGTGGGTTGGGGGAGGTGGGCAGTGGGTTGGGGGGAGGGGGGCAGTGGGTTGGGGGAAGGGCGGGCAGTGGGTTTGGGGGAGGGGGCCAGTGGGTAGGGGGGGAGGGGGGAGGAGGGGGGCAGTGGGTTGAGGGGTTGGGGGGCAGTGGGTTGGGGGGAGGGCGGCAGTGGGTTGGGGGGCAGTGGGTTAGGGGGAGAGGGGGCAGTGGGTTGGGGGAGGGGGGTAGTGGGTTGGGGCGGAGGGGGGCAGTGGGGAGGGGCGGGCAGTGGGTTGGGGGGGAGGGGGCAAGTGGGTTGGGGGGGAGGGGGCCAGTGGGTTGGGGGGGAGGGCGCCAGTGGGTTGGGGGGAGGTGGGGCAGCGGGTTGAGGGTGGAGTGGGGGCAGTGTGTTGGGGGGAGGGGGGGCAGTGGGTTGGGGGGAGGGGGGGCAGTGGGTTGGGGGGAGGGGGGCAGTGGTGTTGGGGGGGCAGTAGGTTGGGGGGAGGGGGGCAGTGGGTTGAGGGGGAGGCAGGGGGAGGAGGAGGCAGTGGGTTGGGGGGAAGTGCGCTGGGGAAGGGGGCAGTGGGTTGGGGGACAGTGGGTTGGGGAGGGGGGCAGTGGGTTGGGGGGCAGTGGGTTGGGGGGAGGGGGCAGTGGGTTGGGGAGGGGGCCGTGGGTTGGGGGGTGGGCAGTGGGTTGCGGGGGCGGACAGTGGGTTGGGGGGGACGGGGGACAGTGGGTTGGGGGAGGGGGGCAGTGTGATGAGGGGGAGGGGGGAGTGGGTTGGGGGGGGAGGGGTGCAGTGGGTGGGGGGGCAGTGGGTGAGGGGGCAGTGGGGAGGAGGGGGCAGTGGGTTGAGGGGTTGGGGGGCAGTGGGTTGGGGGGAGGGCGGCAGTGGGTTGGGGGGCAGTGGGTTAGGGGGAGAGGGGGCAGTGGGTTGGGGGAGGGGGGTAGTGGGTTGGGGGGAGGGGGGCAGTGGGGAGGGGCGGGCAGTGGGTTGGGGGGGGAGGGGGCCAGTGGGTTGGGGGGGGAGTGGGCCAGTGGGTTGGGGGGGAGGGCGCCAGTGGGTTGGGGGGAGGTGGGGCAGCGGGTTGGGGGTGGAGTGGGGGCAGTGGGTTGGGGGGAGGGGGGGCAGTGGGTTGGGGGGAGGGGGGCAGTGGGTTGGGGGGAGGGGGGCAGTGGTGTTGGGGGGGCAGTAGGTTGGGGGGGTGGGGGGCAGTGGGTTGAGGGGGAGGCAGGGGGAGGAGGAGGCAGTGGGTTGGGGGGAAGTGGGCTGGGGAAGGGGGCAGTGGGTTGGGGGACAGTGGGTTGGGGAGGGGGGCAGTGGGTTGGGGGGCACTGGGTGGGGGGGAGGGGGCAGTGGGTTGGGGAGGGGGGCCGTGGGTTGGGGGGTGGGCAGTGGGTTGCGGGGGAGGACAGTGGGTTGGGGGGGACGGGGGACAGTGGGTTGGGGGGAGGGGGGCAGTGTGATGAGGGGGAGGGGGAGTGGGTTGGGGGGGAGGGGGGCAGTGGGTTGGGAAGGGGGGCAGTGGAGTGGGGGGGCAGTGGGTTGTGGGGAGGGGGGGCAGTGGGTTGGGGGGAGGGGGCAGTGGGTTGGGGGAAGGGGGCAGTGGTTTGGGGGGAGGGGGACAGTGGGTTGAGGGGGAGGGGGGCAGTGGGTTGAGGGGGAGGAGGCGGAGGGTTGGGGGAGGGGGGGCAGTGGGTTGGGGGGACGGTGGGTGGGGGGAGGGGGGCAGTGGGTTGGGGGGGCAGTGGGTTGGGGGGAGGGGGGCAGTGGGTTGGGGGAGGGGGGCAGTGGGTTGGGGGAGGGGGGCAGTGGGTTGGGGAAGGGGGCAGTGGGTTGGGGAGGGGGGCAGTGGGTTGGGGGAGGGGGACAGTGGGCGGGGGGCAGTGTGTTGGGGAGGGGGGCAGTGGGTTGGGGGAGGTGGAGGGGGGCAGTGGGTTGGGGAGGGGGGGCAGTGGGTGAGGGGGCAGTGGGTGAGGGGGGCAGTGGGGGGAGGGGGGCAGTGGGTTGGGGGCAGGAGGGGCAGAGAGTTGGGGGGGAGGGGGGCAGTGTGTTGGCCGGGCAGGGGGTGGGGGGAGGGGGGCAGTGGGTTGGGTGGAGGGGGCCTGTGGGTTATGGGGGAAGGGGGCAGTGGGTTGGGGGGCAGTGGGTTCGGGGGGGCAGTGGGTTGGGGGGGCGGCCGGCAGTGTGTTGGGGAGGGGAGGGCAGTGGGTGGGGTGAGGGGGGTAGTGGGTGGGGGAGACGTGTGGCAGTGGGTCGGGGAGGGGGTGCGGCAGTGGGTGGGGGTAGGTGTGTGTGGCAGTGGGTGGGGGAGGGGGCAGTGTTGTGGGGGGGCTGTGGTGTTGGGGGGCAGTGGGCTGGGGGAGGGGGGGCAGTGGGCTGGGGGAGGGGGGTAGGTGGGCTGGGGGGAGGGGGGCAGTAGATTTGGGGGGGCAGTGGGTGGGGGGAGGGGGGCAGTGGGTGGGGGAGGGGGGGCAGCGGGTGGGGGGGAGGGGGGCAGTGGGTTGGGGAGGCAGGGGGGCAGTGGGATGGGCGTGCAGTGGGATGGGGGGGCAGTGGGATGGGGGGGAGGGGGGGCAGTGGGCGGGGGGGCAGTGGGTTGGGGGAGAGGAGGGGGCGCAGTGGGTTGGGGGGGAGCAGTGGGTTGGGGAGGGGGCAGTGTGTTGGGGGGAGGGGGGCAGTGTGTTGGGGGGAGGGGGGGCAGTGGGTTGGGGGGAGGGGGGCAATGGGTTGGGGGGGAGGGGGACAGTGGGTTGGGGGGAGGGGGGCAGTGGGTTGGGGGTAGGGGGGCAGTGGGTTGGGGGGAGGGGGCAGGGGGTTTGGGGGGGAGGGGGGCAGTGGGTTTGGGGGTGAGGGGGGCAGTGGGTTTGGGGGGAGCGGGGGGCAGTGGGTTGGGGGAGGGGGGCAGTGGGTTGAGGGGGAGGGGGGCAGTGGGTTGGGGGGAGGGGGGCATGGGTTGGGGGAGGGGGGCATGGGTTGGGGGAGGGGGGCAGTGGGTTGGGGGGGAGGGGGCAGTGGGTTGGGGGGAGGGGGGCAGTGGGTTGGGGGAGGGGGGCAGTGGGTTGGGGGGAGGGGGCAATGGGTTGGGGGGAGGGGGGGCAGTGGTTTGGGGGAGGGGGGCAGTGGGTTAGGGGGGGCAGTGGGTTGGGGGGAAGGGGGGCAGTGGGTTGGGGGGGAGGAGGGGCAGTGGGTTGGGGGGAGGGGGGCAGTGGGTTGGGGGAGAGGAGGGCAGTGGGTGGGGAAGGGGAGGCAATGGGTGGGGGGCGGGGGGTGCGGCAGTGGGTGGGGGTAGGTGTGTGTGGCAGTGGGTGGGGCAGGGGGGCAGTGGTGTGGGGGGGGCAGTGGTGTGGAGGAGGGGGGCAGTGGGCTGGGGGGGAGGGGGGCAGTGGGCTGGGTGGGAGGGGGGCAATGGGTTGGGGGGGGCATTGGGTAGGTGGAAGGGGGGGCAGTGGGTTGGGGGGGTTGGGGGGCAGTGGGTTGGGGGAGGGCGGCAGTGGGTTGGGGGGCAGTGGGTTAGGGGGAGAAGGGGCAGTGGGTTGGGGGGAGGGGGCAGTGGGATGGGGGGAGGGGGGCAGTGGGTTGGGGGGAGGGGCGGGCAGTGGGTGGGGGGGAGGGGGCCGGTTGGTTGGGGGGGAAGGGGCCAGTGGGTTGGGGGGGAGGGGGCCTGTGGGTTGGGGGGGAGGTGGGGCAGTGGGTTGGGGGTGGAGGGGGGGGGCAGTGGGTTGGGGGGAGGGGGGCAGTGGGTTGGGGGGCAGTGGATTGGGGGGAGGGGGGCAGTTGTGCTGGGGGGCAGTAGGTTGGGGGGAGGGGGGCAGTGGGTTGAGGGGAGGCAGTGGGTTGGGGGAGGGGGAGGCAGGGGGAGGGGGAGGCAGTGGGTTGGGGGAGGGGGAGGCAGTGGGTTGGGGGGAAGTGGGCTGGGGGAAGGGGGGCAGTGGGTTGGGGGACAGTGGGTTGGGGCAGGGGGGCAGTGGGTTGGTGGGGGGCAGTAGGTTGGGGAGGGGGGCTGTGGGTTGGGGGGAGGGGGGCAGTGTGATGAGGGGGAGTGGGGGAGAGGTTTGGGGGGGAGGGAGGGCAGTGGGTTGGGGGGGCAGTGGGTTGGGGGGGCAGTGGGTTGGGGGGGCAGTTGGTTGGGGGAAGGGGGCAGTGGTTTAGGGGAGGGGGAAAGTGGGTTGAGGGGGCAGTGGGTTGAGGGTGAGGGGGCATTGGGTTGGGGAGGGGGGCAGTGGGTTGGGGGGACTGTGGATGGGGGAGGGGGGCAGTGGGTTGGGGGGAGGGGGGCAGTGGGTTGGGGGAGGGGCGGGCAGTGGGTTGGGGGAGGGGGGCAGTGGGTTGGGGGAGGTGAAGGGTGGGCAGTGGGTTGGGGAGGGTGGGCAGTAGGTGAGGGGGCAGTGGGTGAGGGGGGCAGTGGGGGGAGGGGGCAGTGGGTTGGGTGGAGGGGGGCTGTGTTTTGGGGGGGAAAGGGGGGCAGTGGGTTGGGGGGGCAGTGGGTTCGGGGGGGCAGCGGGTTGGGTGGGCGGGGGGGCAGTGGTTTGGGGGAGGGGAGGGCAGTGGGTGGGGTGAGGGGGGTAGTGGGTGGGGGAGACGGGTGTGGTAGTGTGTGGGGGGAGGGGTTGCGGCAGTTGGTGGGGGTAGGTGTGTGTGGCAGTGGGTGGGGGAGGGGGCAGTGGTGTGGGGGGGCAGTGGTGTTGGGGGGCAGTGGGCTGTGGGGAGGGGGGCAGTGGGCTGGGGGAGGGGGGGCAGTGGGCTGGGGGGGCAGTGGGTTGGGGGGCAGTGGGTGAGGGGGCAGTGGGTGGGGGAGGGGGGGCAGCGGGTGGGGGGAAGGGGGGCAGTGGGTTGGGGAGGCAGGGGGGCAGTGGGATGGAGGGGCAGTGGGATGGGGGGGCAGTGGGCGGGGGGAGGGGGGCAGTGGGCGGGGGGACAGTGGGTTGGGAGAGAGGAGGGGGGGCAGTGGGTTGGGGGAGCAGTGGGTTGGGGGGAGGGGGCAGTGTGTTGGGGGGAGGGGGCAGTGGGTTGGGGGCAATGGGTTGGGGGGGAGGGGGGCAGTGGGTTGGGCGGACGGGGGCAGTGGGTTGGGGGGAGGGGGGCAGTGGGTTGGGGGGCAGTGGGTTTGGGGGGAGGGGGGCAGTGGGTTGGGGGGAGGGGGGCAGTGGGTTGGGGGGAGGGGGGCAGTGGGTTGGGGGAGGGGGGCAGTGGGTGGGGGGGAGGGGGCAGTGGGTGGGGGGAGGGGGCAGTGGGTGGGGGGGAGGGGGAGGGGGCAGTGGGTGGGGGGAGGGGGGCAGTGGGTTGGGGGGAGGGGGGCAGTGTGTTGGGGGGAGGGGGGCAGTGGGTTTGGGGGAGGGGGGGCAGTGGGTTCGGGGGTGGCAGTGGGGGGGAGGGGGGCAGTGTGTTGGGGGGGAGGGGGCAGTGGGTGGGGGGGAGGGGGCAGTGGGTTGGGGGGAGGGGGGCAGTGTGTTGGGGGAGGGGGGCAGTGGGTGGGGGGGAGGGGGGCAGTGGGTTGGGGGAGGGGGGGCAGTGGGTTGGGGGGAGGGGGGCAGTGGGTGGGGGGGAGGGGGGAGTGGTTTGGCGGGGAGGGGGGCAGTGGGTTGGGGGAGGGGGGCAGTGGGTGGGGGGGCAGTGGGTTGGGGGAGGGGGGGCAGTGGGTTGGGGGGAGGGGGGCAGTGGGTTGGGGGGGAGGGGGGAAGTGGGTTGGGGGGGCAGTGGGTTGGGGGGAGGGGGGAAGTGGGTTGGGGGGGCAGTGGGTTGGGGGGAGGGGGGCAGTGGGTTGGGTGGGAGGGGGCAGTGGGTGGGGGGAGGGGGTCAGTGGGTTGGGGGGGAGGGGGGGCAGTGGGTTGGGGGGGAGGGGGGGCAGTGGGTTGGGGGGGGAGGGGGCAGTGTGTTTGGGGGGAGGGGGGCAGTGTGTTGGGGGGGAGGGGGCAGTGGGTTGGGGGGAGGAGGGGCAGTGGGTTGGGGGGAGGGGGGGCAGTGGGTTGGGGGGCAGTGGTGTTGGGGGGGCAGTAGGTTGGGGGGGAGGGGGGCAGTGGGTTGAGGGGGAGGCAGGGGGAGGAGGAGGCAGTGGGTTGGGGGGGAGTGTGCTGGGGAAGGGGGCAGTGGGTTGCGGGGCAGTGGGTTAGGGGGAGAGGGGGCAGTAGGTTGGGGGAGGGGGGCAGTGGGTTGGGGGGGAGGGGGGCCGTGGGGAGGGGCGCCAGTGGGTTGGGGGGAGGGGGCCAGTGGGTTGGGGGGGGAGGGGGCCAGTGGGTTGGGGGGGGAGGGCGCCAGTGGGTTGGGGGGAGGTGGGGCAGTGGGTTGTGGGTGGAGTGGGGGCAGTGGGTTGGGGAGGGGGGGCAGTGGGTTGGGGGGCAGTGGGTTGGGGGGAGGGGGGCAGTGATGTTGGGGGGGGCAGTAGGTTGGGGGGAGGAGGGCAGTGGGTTGAGGGGGAGGCAGGGGAGGAGGAGGCAGTGGGTTGGGGGGAAGTGGGCTGGGGAATGGGGGCAGTGGGTTGGGGGACAGTGGGTTGGGGGAGGGGGGCAGTGGGTTGGGGGGGCAGTGGGTTGGGGGGAGGGGGCAGTGGGTTGGGGAGGGGGGCTGTGGGTTGGGGGAGGGGGGCCGTGGGGTGGGGAGGGGTGGGCAGTGGGTTGGGGGGGAGGGCAGTGGGTTGGGGGGACGGGGGACAGTGGGTTGGGGGGAGGGGGGCAGTGTGATGAGGGGGAGGGGGGCAGTGGGTTGTGGGGAGGGGGGGCAGTGGGTTGGGGGGAGGGGGGCAGTGGGTTGGGGGGAAGGGGGCAGTGGTTTGGGGGGAGGGGGACAGTGGGTTGAGGGGGAGGGGGGCAGTGGGTTGGGGAGGGGGGCAGTGGGTTGGGGGGAGGTGGAGGGGGGGCAGTGGGTTGGGGAGGGGGGCAGTGGGTGAGGGGGCAGTGGGTGAGGGGGCAGTGGGTGAGGGGGGCAGTGGGGGGAGGGGGGCAGTGGGTTGGGGGAAGGAGCGGCAGAGAGTTGGGGGGGAGGGGGCAGTGTGTTGGCCGGGGAGGGGGTGGGGGGAGGGGGGCAGTGGGTTGGGTGGAGGGGGCCTGTGGGTTGTGGGGGAAGGGGGCAGTGGGTTGGGGGGGGCAGTGGGTTATGGGGGGCAGTGGGTTGGGGGCCGGGGCGGCAGTGGGTTGGGGGTGGGGAGGGCAGTGGGTGGGGTGAGGGGGGGTAGTGGGTGGGGGAGACGGGTGTGGCAGTGGGTGGGGGGAGGGGGTGCGGCAGTGGGTGGGTGTAGGTGTGTGTGGCAGTGGGTGGGGAGGGGGCAGTGGTGTGGGGGGGCTGTGGTGTTGGGGGGCAGTGGGCCGGGGGAGGGGGGCAGTGGGTTGGGGAGGCAGTGGATGGGGGAGGGGGGGGCAGCAGGTGGGGGGGCAGCGGGTGGGGGGGAGGGGGCAGTGGGTTGGGGAGGCAGGGGGATGGGCGGGCAGTGGGATGGGGGGGCAGTGGGCTGGGGGGAGGGGGCAGTGGGCTGGGGGGGGCAGTGGGTGGGGGAGGGGGGCAGTGGGTGGGGGGGAGGGGGCAGTGGGTTGGGGAGGCAGGGGGATAGGCGGGCAGTGGGATGGGGCAGTGGGCTGGGGGGGGCAGTGGGTTGGGGGAGAGGAGGGGGCGCAGTGGGTTGGGGGGAGCAGTGGGTTGGGGGGAGGGGGCACTGTGTTGGGGGAGGGGTGCAGTGTGTTGGGGAGGGGGGGCAGTGGGTTGGGGGGAGGGGGGCAATGGGTTGGGGGAGGGGGGCAGTGGGGAGGGGGGCAGTGGGTTGGGGGCAGTGGGTTGGGGGTAGGGGGGCAGTGGGTTGGGGGGAGGGGGGCAGGGGGTTTTGGGGGGAGGGGGCAGTGGGTTTGGGGGTGAGGGGGGCAGTGGGTTTGGGGGGGACGGGGGTCAGTGTGTTGTGGGAGGGGGGCAGTGGGTTGAGGGGGAGGGGGGCAGTGGGTTGGGGGGAGGGGGGCAGTGGGTTGGGGGGAGGGGGGCAGGGGGTTTGGGGGAGGGGGGCAGTGGGTTTGGGGGTGAGGGGGGCAGTGGGTTTGGGGGGAGCGGGGGCAGTGGGTTGGGGAGGGGGGCAGTGGGTTGAGGTGGAGGGGGGCAGTGGGTTGGGGGGAGGGGGGCATGGGTTTTGGGGAAGGGGTCAGTGGGTTGGGGGGAGGGGAGGCAGTGGGTTGGGGGGAGGGGGGCAGTGGGTTGGGGGGAGGGGGCAGTGGGCCGGGGTAGGGGGGCAGTGGGTTGGGGAGGCAGTGGGTGGGGGGGAGGGGGGCAGCGGGTGGGGGGAGGGGGGCAGCGGGTGGGGGGGAGGGGGCAGTGGGTTGGGGAGGCAGGGGGATGGGCGGGCAGTGGGATGGGGGGGCAGTGGGCTGGGGGGAGGGGGCAGTGGGCTGGGGGGGCAGTGGGTGGGGAGGGGGGGCAGCGGGTGGGGGGGAGGGGGCAGTGGGTTGGGGAGGCAGGGGGATAGGCGGGCAGTGGGATGGGGGGGCAGTGGGCTGGGGGGGGAGGGGGCAGTGGGCTGGGGGGGGCAGTGGGTTGGGGGAGAGGAGGGGGCGCAGTGGGTTGGGGGAGCAGTGGGTTGGGGGGAGGGGGCACTGTGTTGGGGGGAGGGGTGCAGTGTGTTGGGGAGGGGGGGCAGTGGGTTGGGGGGGAGGGGGCAATGGGTTGGGGGAGGGGGGCAGTGGGGAGGGGGGCAGTGGGTTGGGGGCAGTGGGTTGGGGGTAGGGGGGCAGTGGGTTGGGGGGAGGGGGGCAGGGGGTTTGGGGGGGAGGGGGCAGTGGGTTTGGGGGTGAGGGGGGGGCAGTGTGTTGTGGGAGGGGGGCAGTGGGTTGAGGGGGAGGGGGGCAGTGGGTTGGGGGGAGGGGGGCAGTGGGTTGGGGGGAGGGGGGCAGTGGGTTGGGGGGGAGGGGGGCAGTGGGTTGGGGGAGGGGGGCAGTGGGTTGGGGGAGGGGGACAGTGGGTGGGGGGCAGTGTGTTGGGGAGGGGGCAGTGGGTTGGGGGAGGTGGAGGGGGGGCAGTGGGTTGGGGAGGGGGGCAGTGGGTGAGGGGGCAGTGGGGGGAGGAGGGCAGTGGGTTGGGGGAAGGAGGGGCAGAGAGTTGGGGGGGAGGGGGGCAGTGTGTTGGCCGGGGAGGGGGTGGGGGGAGGGGGGCAGTGGGTTGGGTGGAGGGGGCCTGTGGGTTGTGGGGGAAGGGGGCAGTGGGTTGGGGGGCAGTGGGTTCGGGGGGGCAGTGGGTTGGGGGGGCAGGGCGGCAGTGGGTTGGGAGAGGGGAGGGCAGTGGGTGGGGTGAGGGGGGTAGTGGGTGGGGGAGACGTGTGTGGCAGTGGGTGGGGGGAGGGGGTGCGGCAGTGGGTGGGGGTAGGTGTGTGTGGCAGTGGGTGGGGGAGGGGGCAGTGGTGTGGAGGGGCTGTGGTGTTGGGGGGCAGTGCGCTGGGGGAGGGGGGGCAGTGGGCTGGGGGAGGGGGGTAGGTGGGCTGGGGGGAGGGGGGGCAGTGGGTTGGGGGGGCAGTGGGTGGGGGGAGGGGGGCAGTGGGTGGGGGAGGGGGCAGCGCGTGGGGGGAGGGGGGCAGTGGGCTGGGGAGGCAGGGGGGCAGTGGGATGGGCGTGCAGTGGGATGGGGGGGCAGTTGGCTGGGGGGGAGGGGGGCAGTGGGCGGGGGGGCAGTGGGTTGGGGAGAGGAGGGGGCGCAGTGGGTTGGGGGGAGCAGTGGGTTGGGGGAGGGGGCAGTGTGTTGGGGGGAGGGGGGCAGTGTGTTGGGGGTGGGGGGCAGTGGGTTGGGGGGAGGGGGGCAATGGGTTCGGGGGAGGGGGCAGTGGGTTGGGGGAGGGGGGCAGTAGGTTGGGGTAGGGGGGCAGTGGGTTGGGGGGAGGGGGGCAGGGGGTTTGGGGGAGGGGGGCAGTGGGTTTGGGCGTGAGGGGGCAGTGGGTTTGGGGGGAGCGGGGGGCAGTGGGTTGGGGGAGGGGGGCAGTGGGTTGAGGGGGAGGGGGCAGTGGGTTGGGGGAGGGGGGCATGGGTTGGGGGAGGGGGGGCAGTGGGTTGGGGGGAGGGGGGCAGTGGGTTGGGGGGGAGAGGGGTCAGTGGGTTGGGGGAGGGGGGGCAGTGGGTTGGGGGGAGGGGGGCAGTGGGTTGGGGGGGAGGGGGGCAGTGGGTTGGGGGGAGGGGGGGCAGTGGTTTGGGGGGAGGGGGGCAGTGGGTTGGGGGGAGGGGGGGCAGTGGTTTGGGGGAGGGGGGCAGTGGGTTAGGGGGGGCAGTGGGTTGGGGGGAAGGGGGGCAGTGGGTTGGGGGGGAGGAGGGGCAGTGGGTTGGGGGGAGGGGGGCAGTGGGTTGGGGGAGAGGAGGGCAGTGGGTGGGGAAGGGGAGGCAATGGGTGGGGGGCGGGGGGTGCGGCAGTGGGTGGGGGTAGGTGTGTGTGGCAGTGGGTGGGGCAGGGGGGCAGTGGTGTGGGGGGGGCAGTGGTGTGGGGGAGGGGGGCAGTGGGCTGGGGGGGAGGGGGGCAGTGGGCTGGGTGGGAGGGGGGGCAATGGGTTGGGGGGGCAGTGGGTAGGTGGAAGGGGGGGCAGTGGGTTGGGGGGGTTGGGGGGCAGTGGGTTGGGGGAGGGCGGCAGTGGGTTGGGGGGCAGTGGGTTAGGGGGCAGTGGGTTAGGGGGAGAAGGGGCAGTGGGTTGGGGGGAGGGGGCAGTGGGATGGGGGGAGGGGGGCAGTGGGTTGGGGGGAGGGGCGGGCAGTGGGTGGGGGGGAGGGGGCCGGTTGGTTGGGGGGGAAGGGGCCAGTGGGTTGGGGGGGAGGGGGCCTGTGGGTTGGGGGGGAGGTGGGGCAGTGGGTTGGGGGTGGAGGGGGGGCAGTGGGTTGGGGGGAGGGGGGCAGTGGGTTGGGGGAGGGGGGGCAGTGGATTGGGGGGAGGGGGGCAGTTGTGCTGGGGGGCAGTAGGTTGGGGGGAGGGGGGCAGTGGGTTGAGGGGAGGCAGTGGGTTGGGGGAGGGGGAGGCAGGGGGAGGGGCAGGCAGTGGGTTGGGGGAGGGGGAGGCAGTGGGTTGGGGGAAGTGGGCTGGGGGAAGGGGGGCAGTGGGTTGGGGGACAGTGGGTTGGGGCAGGGGGGCAGTGGGTTGGTGGGGGGCAGTAGGTTGGGGAGGGGGGCTGTGGGTTGGGGGGAGGGGGGCAGTGTGATGAGGGGGAGTGGGGGAGAGGTTTGGGGGGGAGGGAGGGCAGTGGGTTGGGGGGGCAGTGGGTTGGGGGGGCAGTGGGTTGGGGGGGCAGTTGGTTGGGGGAAGGGGGCAGTGGTTTAGGGGAGGGGGAAAGTGGGTTGAGGGGGCAGTGGGTTGAGGGTGAGGGGGCATTGGGTTGGGGAGGGGGGCAGTGGGTTGGGGGGACTGTGGATGGGGGAGGGGGGCAGTGGGTTGGGGGGAGGGGGGCAGTGGGTTGGGGGAGGGGCGGGCAGTGGGTTGGGGGAGGGGGGCAGTGGGTTGGGGGAGGTGAAGGGTGGGCAGTGGGTTGGGGAGGGTGGGCAGTAGGTGAGGGGGCAGTGGGTGAGGGGGGCAGTGGGGGGAGGGGGGCAGTGGGTTGGGTGGAGGGGGGCTGTGTTTTGGGGGGGAAAGGGGGGCAGTGGGTTGGGGGGGCAGTGGGTTCGGGGGGGCAGCGGGTTGGGTGGGCGGGGGGGCAGTGGTTTGGGGGAGGGGAGGGCAGTGGGTGGGGTGAGGGGGGTAGTGGGTGGGGGAGACGGGTGTGGTAGTGTGTGGGGGGAGGGGTTGCGGCAGTTGGTGGGGGTAGGTGTGTGTGGCAGTGGGTGGGGGAGGGGGCAGTGGTGTGGGGGGGCAGTGGTGTTGGGGGGCAGTGGGCTGTGGGGAGGGGGGCAGTGGGCTGGGGGAGGGGGGGCAGTGGGCTGGGGGGGCAGTGGGTTGGGGGGCAGTGGGTGAGGGGGCAGTGGGTGGGGGAGGGGGGGCAGCGGGTGGGGGGAAGGGGGGCAGTGGGTTGGGGAGGCAGGGGGGCAGTGGGATGGAGGGGCAGTGGGATGGGGGGGCAGTGGGCGGGGGGAGGGGGGCAGTGGGCGGGGGGGCAGTGGGTTGGGAGAGAGGAGGGGGGGCAGTGGGTTGGGGGGAGCAGTGGGTTGGGGGGAGGGGGCAGTGTGTTGGGGGGAGGGGGCAGTGGGTTGGGGGCAATGGGTTGGGGGGGAGGGGGGCAGTGGGTTGGGCGGACGGGGGCAGTGGGTTGGGGGGAGGGGGGCAGTGGGTTGGGGGGCAGTGGGTTTGGGGGGAGGGGGGCAGTGGGTTGGGGGGAGGGGGGCAGTGGGTTGGGGGGAGGGGGGCAGTGGGTTGGGGGAGGGGGGCAGTGGGTGGGGGGGAGGGGGCAGTGGGTGGGGGGAGGGGGCAGTGGGAGGGGGGGGAGGGGGCAGTGGGTGGGGGGAGGGGGGCAGTGGGTTGGGGGGAGGGGGGCAGTGTGTTGGGGGGAGGGGGGCAGTGGGTTTGGGGGGAGGGGGGGCAGTGGGTTCGGGGGTGGCAGTGGGGGGGAGGGGGGCAGTGTGTTGGGGGGGGGAGGGGGCAGTGGGTGGGGGGGAGGGGGCAGTGGGTTGGGGGGAGGGGGGCAGTGTGTTGGGGGAGGGGGGCAGTGGGTGGGGAGGAGGGGGGCAGTGGGTTGGGGTAGGGGGGCAGTGGGTTGGGGGGAGGGGGGCAGTGGGTGGGGGGGAGGGGGGAGTGGTTTGGCGGGGAGGGGGGCAGTGGGTTGGGGGGAGGGGGGCAGTGGGTGGGGGGGCAGTGGGTTGGGGGAGGGGGGGCAGTGGGTTGGGGGGAGGGGGGCAGTGGGTTGGGGGGGAGGGGGGAAGTGGGTTGGGGGGGCAGTGGGTTGGGGGGGAGGGGGGAAGTGGGTTGGGGGGGCAGTGGGTTGGGGGGAGGGGGGCAGTGGGTTGGGTGGGAGGGGGCAGTGGGTGGGGGGAGGGGGTCAGTGGGTTGGGGGGGAGGGGGGCAGTGGGTTGGGGGGGAGGGGGGGCAGTGGGTTGGGGGGAGGGGGCAGTGTGTTTGGGGGGAGGGGGGCAGTGTGTTGGGGGGGAGGGGGCAGTGGGTTGGGGGGAGGGGGGGCAGTGGGTTGGGGGGAGGGGGGGCAGTGGGTTGGGGGGCAGTGGTGTTGGGGGGGCAGTAGGTTGGGGGGGAGGGGGGCAGTGGGTTGAGGGGGAGGCAGGGGGAGGAGGAGGCAGTGGGTTGGGGGGGAGTGTGCTGGGGAAGGGGGCAGTGGGTTGCGGGGCAGTGGGTTAGGGGGAGAGGGGGCAGTAGGTTGGGGGAGGGGGGCAGTGGGTTGGGGGGGAGGGGGGCCGTGGGGAGGGGCGCCAGTGGGTTGGGGGGAGGGGGCCAGTGGGTTGGGGGGGGAGGGGGCCAGTGGGTTGGGGGGGGAGGGCGCCAGTGGGTTGGGGGGAGGTGGGGCAGTGGGTTGTGGGTGGAGTGGGGGCAGTGGGTTGGGGAGGGGGGGCAGTGGGTTGGGGGGCAGTGGGTTGGGGGGAGGGGGGCAGTGATGTTGGGGGGGGCAGTAGGTTGGGGGGAGGAGGGCAGTGGGTTGAGGGGGAGGCAGGGGAGGAGGAGGCAGTGGGTTGGGGGGAAGTGGGCTGGGGAATGGGGGCAGTGGGTTGGGGGACAGTGGGTTGGGGGAGGGGGGCAGTGGGTTGGGGGGGCAGTGGGTTGGGGGGAGGGGGCAGTGGGTTGGGGAGGGGGGCCGTGGGTTGGGGGAGGGGGGCCGTGGGGTGGGGAGGGGTGGGCAGTGGGTTGGGGGGGAGGGCAGTGGGTTGGGGGGACGGGGGACAGTGGGTTGGGGGGAGGGGGGCAGTGTGATGAGGGGGAGGGGGGCAGTGGGTTGTGGGGAGGGGGGGCAGTGGGTTGGGGGGAGGGGGGCAGTGGGTTGGGGGGAAGGGGGCAGTGGTTTGGGGGGAGGGGGACAGTGGGTTGAGGGGGAGGGGGGCAGTGGGTTGGGGAGGGGGGCAGTGGGTTGGGGGGAGGTGGAGGGGGGGCAGTGGGTTGGGGAGGGGGGGCAGTGGGTGAGGGGGCAGTGGGTGAGGGGGCAGTGGGTGAGGGGGGCAGTGGGGGGAGGGGGGCAGTGGGTTGGGGGAAGGAGCGGCAGAGAGTTGGGGGGGAGGGGGGCAGTGTGTTGGCCGGGGAGGGGGTGGGGGGAGGGGGGCAGTGGGTTGGGTGGAGGGGGCCTGTGGGTTGTGGGGGAAGGGGGCAGTGGGTTGGGGGGGCAGTGGGTTATGGGGGGCAGTGGGTTGGGGGCCGGGGCGGCAGTGGGTTGGGGGTGGGGAGGGCAGTGGGTGGGGTGAGGGGGGGTAGTGGGTGGGGGAGACGGGTGTGGCAGTGGGTGGGGGGAGGGGGTGCGGCAGTGGGTGGGGGTAGGTGTGTGTGGCAGTGGGTGGGGAGGGGGCAGTGGTGTGGGGGGGCTGTGGTGTTGGGGGGCAGTGGGCCGGGGGAGGGGGGCAGTGGGTTGGGGAGGCAGTGGATGGGGGGAGGGGGGGCAGCAGGTGGGGGGGCAGCGGGTGGGGGGGAGGGGGCAGTGGGTTGGGGAGGCAGGGGGATGGGCGGGCAGTGGGATGGGGGGGCAGTGGGCTGGGGGGAGGGGGCAGTGGGCTGGGGGGGCAGTGGGTGGGGGAGGGGGGCAGTGGGTGGGGGGGAGGGGGCAGTGGGTTGGGGAGGCAGGGGGATAGGCGGGCAGTGGGATGGGGCAGTGGGCTGGGGGGGGCAGTGGGTTGGGGGAGAGGAGGGGGCGCAGTGGGTTGGGGGGAGCAGTGGGTTGGGGGGAGGGGGCACTGTGTTGGGGGGAGGGGTGCAGTGTGTTGGGGAGGGGGGGCAGTGGGTTGGGGGGAGGGGGGCAATGGGTTGGGGGAGGGGGGCAGTGGGGAGGGGGGCAGTGGGTTGGGGGCAGTGGGTTGGGGGTAGGGGGGCAGTGGGTTGGGGGGAGGGGGGCAGGGGGTTTTGGGGGGAGGGGGCAGTGGGTTTGGGGGTGAGGGGGGCAGTGGGTTTGGGGGGGACGGGGGTCAGTGTGTTGTGGGAGGGGGGCAGTGGGTTGAGGGGGAGGGGGGCAGTGGGTTGGGGGGAGGGGGGCAGTGGGTTGGGGGGAGGGGGGCAGGGGGTTTGGGGGAGGGGGGCAGTGGGTTTGGGGGTGAGGGGGGCAGTGGGTTTGGGGGGAGCGGGGGCAGTGGGTTGGGGAGGGGGGCAGTGGGTTGAGGTGGAGGGGGGCAGTGGGTTGGGGGGAGGGGGGCATGGGTTTTGGGGAAGGGGTCAGTGGGTTGGGGGGAGGGGAGGCAGTGGGTTGGGGGGAGGGGGGCAGTGGGTTGGGGGGAGGGGGCAGTGGTGTTGGGGGGCAGTGGGCCGGGGGAGGGGGGCAGTGGGTTGGGGAGGCAGTGGGTGGGGGGAGGGGGGCAGCGGGTGGGGGGAGGGGGGGCAGCGGGTGGGGGGGAGGGGGCAGTGGGTTGGGGAGGCAGGGGGATGGGCGGGCAGTGGGATGGGGGGGCAGTGGGCTGGGGGGAGGGGGCAGTGGGCTGGGGGGGCAGTGGGTGGGGAGGGGGGGCAGCGGGTGGGGGGGAGGGGGCAGTGGGCTGGGGGGCAGTGGGTTGGGGGAGAGGAGGGGGCGCAGTGGGTTGGGGGAGCAGTGGGTTGGGGGGAGGGGGCACTGTGTTGGGGGGAGGGGTGCAGTGTGTTGGGGAGGGGGGGCAGTGGGTTGGGGGGGAGGGGGCAATGGGTTGGGGGAGGGGGGCAGTGGGGAGGGGGGCAGTGGGTTGGGGGCAGTGGGTTGGGGGTAGGGGGGCAGTGGGTTGGGGGGAGGGGGGCAGGGGGTTTGGGGGGGAGGGGGCAGTGGGTTTGGGGGTGAGGGGGGGGCAGTGTGTTGTGGGAGGGGGGCAGTGGGTTGAGGGGGAGGGGGCAGTGGGTTGGGGGGAGGGGGGCAGTGGGTTGGGGGGAGGGGGGCAGTGGGTTGGGGGGGAGGGGGGCAGTGGGTTGGGGGAGGGGGGCAGTGGGTTGGGGGAGGGGGACAGTGGGTGGGGGGCAGTGTGTTGGGGAGGGGGCAGTGGGTTGGGGGAGGTGGAGGGGGGGCAGTGGGTTGGGGAGGGGGGCAGTGGGTGAGGGGGCAGTGGGTGAGGGGGGCAGTGGGGGGAGGAGGGCAGTGGGTTGGGGGAAGGAGGGGCAGAGAGTTGGGGGGGAGGGGGGCAGTGTGTTGGCCGGGGAGGGGGTGGGGGGAGGGGGGCAGTGGGTTGGGTGGAGGGGGCCTGTGGGTTGTGGGGGAAGGGGGCAGTGGGTTGGGGGGCAGTGGGTTCGGGGGGGCAGTGGGTTGGGGGGGCGGGGCGGCAGTGGGTTGGGAGAGGGGAGGGCAGTGGGTGGGGTGAGGGGGGTAGTGGGTGGGGGAGACGTGTGTGGCAGTGGGTGGGGGGAGGGGGTGCGGCAGTGGGTGGGGGTAGGTGTGTGTGGCAGTGGGTGGGGGAGGGGGCAGTGGTGTGGAGGGGCTGTGGTGTTGGGGGGCAGTGGGCTGGGGGAGGGGGGGCAGTGGGCTGGGGGAGGGGGGTAGGTGGGCTGGGGGGGAGGGGGGGCAGTGGGTTGGGGGGGCAGTGGGTGGGGGGAGGGGGGCAGTGGGTGGGGGAGGGGGCAGCGCGTGGGGGGAGGGGGGCAGTGGGCTGGGGAGGCAGGGGGGCAGTGGGATGGGCGTGCAGTGGGATGGGGGGGCAGTTGGCTGGGGGGAGGGGGGGCAGTGGGCGGGGGGGCAGTGGGTTGGGGAGAGGAGGGGGCGCAGTGGGTTGGGGGAGAGCAGTGGGTTGGGGGAGGGGGCAGTGTGTTGGGGGGAGGGGGGCAGTGTGTTGGGGGAGGGGGGGCAGTGGGTTGGGGGGGAGGGGGGCAATGGGTTCGGGGGAGGGGGCAGTGGGTTGGGGGGAGGGGGCAGTAGGTTGGGGTAGGGGGGCAGTGGGTTGGGGGGAGGGGGGCAGGGGGTTTGGGGGAGGGGGGCAGTGGGTTTGGGCGTGAGGGGGGCAGTGGGTTTGGGGGGAGCGGGGGGCAGTGGGTTGGGGGAGGGGGGCAGTGGGTTGAGGGGGAGGGGGCAGTGGGTTGGGGGAGGGGGGCATGGGTTGGGGGAGGGGGGGCAGTGGGTTGGGGGGAGGGGGGCAGTGGGTTGGGGGGGAGAGGGGTCAGTGGGTTGGGGGGAGGGGGGGCAGTGGGTTGGGGGGAGGGGGGCAGTGGGTTGGGGGGGAGGGGGGCAGTGGGTTGGGGGGAGGGGGGGCAGTGGTTTGGGGGGAGGGGGGCAGTGGGTTGGGGGGGAGGGGGGGCAGTGGGTTGGGGGGAAGGGGGGGCAGTGGGTTGGGGGGAGGGGGGGCAGTGGGTTGGGGGGAGGGGGCAGTGGGTTGGGGAAGGGGAGGCAGTGGGTGGGGGCGGGGGGTGCGGCAGTGGGTGGGGGCGGGGGGTGCGGCAGTGGGTGGGGGTAGGTGTGTGTGGCAGTGGGTGGGGCAGTGGTGTGGGGGGTGCAGTGGTGTGGGGGGAGGGGGGGCAGTGGGCTGGGGGGGAGGGGGGCAGTGGGCTGGGTGGGAGGGGGGGCAATGGGTTGAGGGGGCAGTGGGTAGGTGGAAGGGGGGGCAGTGGGTTGGGGGGGTTGGGGGGGCAGTGGGTTGGGGGAGGGCGGCAGTGGGTTGGGGGGCAGTGGGTTAGGGGGCAGTGGGTTAGGGGGAGAGGGGGCAGTGGGTTGGGGGGAGGGGGCAGAGGGATGGGGGAGGGGGGCTGTGGGTTGGGGGGAGGGGCGGGCAGTGGGTTGGGGGGAGGGGCCAGTGGGTTGGGGGGGAAGGGGCCAGTGGGTTGGGGGGGAGGGGGCCTGTGGGTTGGGGGGAGGTGGGGTAGTGGGTTGGGGGTGGAGGGGGGCAGTGGGTTGGGGGGGAGGGGGGCAGTGGGTTGGGGGGAGGGGGGGCAGTGGGTTGGGGGGAGGGGGGCAGTTGTGCTGGGGGGCAGTAGGTTGGGGGGAGGGGGGCAGTGGGTTGAGGGGAGGCAGTGGGTTGGGGGAGGGGGAGGCAGGGGAGGGGGAGGCAGTGGGTTGGGGAGGGGGAGGCAGTGGGTTGGGGGAAGTGGGCTGGGGGAAGGGGGGCAGTGGGTTGGGGACAGTGGGTTGGGGGAGGGGGCAGTGGGTTGGGGGGGGCAGTAGGTTGGGGGAGGGGGGCTGTGGGTTGGGGGGAGGGGGGCAGTGTGATGAGGGGGAGGGGGGGAGAGGGTTGGGGGAGGGAGGGCAGTGGGTTGGGGGGCAGTGGGTTGGGGGGGCAGTGGGTTGGGGGGGCAGTTGGTTGGGGGGAAGTGGGCAGTGGTTTACGGGAGGGGGAAAGTGGGTTGAGGGGGAGGGGGCAGTGGGTTGAGGGTGAGGGGGCATTGGGTTGGGGAGGGGGGCAGTGTGTTGGGGGGACGGTGGATGGGGGAGGGGGGCAGTGGGTTGGGGGAGGGGGGCAGTGGGTTGGGGAGGGGGGGGCAGTGGGTTGGGGGAGGGGGGCAGTGGGTTGGGGGAGGTGGAGGGTGGGCAGTGGGTTGGGGGAGGGTGGGCAGTAGGTGAGGGGGCAGTGGGTGAGGGGGGCAGTGGGGGGAGTGGGGCAGTGGGTTGGGGGAAGGAGGGGCATAGAGTTGGGGGGGAGGGGGCAGTGTGTTGGCCGGGGAAGGAGTGGGGGGTAGGGGGGCAGTGGGTTGGGTGGAGGGGGGCTGTGTTTTGGGGGGGGAAGGGGGGCAGTGGGTTGGGGGGCAGTGGGTTCGGGGGGGCTGTGGGTTGGGTGGGCGGGGGGGCAGTGGGTTGGGGGAGGGGAGGGCAGTGGGTGGGGTGAGGGGGGTAGTGGGTGGGGGAGACGGGTGTGGTAGTGTGTGGGGGAGGGGTTGCGGCAGTTGGTGGGGGTAGGTGTGTGTGGCAGTGGGTGGGGAGGGGGGCAGTGGTGTGGGGGGGCAGTGGTGTTGGGGGGCAGTGGGCTGTGGGGAGGGGGGCAGTGGGCTGGGGGAGGGGGGGCAGTGGGCTGGGGGGGGCAGTGGGTTGGGGGGCAGTGGGTGAGGGGGCAGTGGGTGGGGGAGGGGGGGCAGCGGGTGGGGGGAAGGGGGGCATTGGGTTGGGGAGGCAGGGGGGCAGTGGGATAGAGGGGCAGTGGGATGGGGGGTCAGTGGGCTGGGGGGAGGGGGGGCAATGGGCGGGGGGCAGTGGGTTGGGAGAGAGGAGGCGGGGCAGTGGGTTGGGGGAGCAGTGGGTTGGGGGGAGGGGGGCAGTGTGTTGGGGGAGGGGGGGCAGTGGGTTGGGGGGAGGGGGGCAATGGGTTGGGGGGGAGGGGGGCAGTGGGTTGGGGGGACGGGGGCAGTGGGTTGGGGGGAGGGGGGCAGTGGGTTGGGGGGCAGTGGTTTTGGGGGGGAGGGGGGCAGTGGGTTGGGGGCAGTGGGTTGGGGGGGAGGGGGGCAGTGGGTTGGGGGAGGGGGGCAGTGGGTGGGGGGGGAGGGGGCAGTGGGTGGGGGGAGGGGGCAGTGGGTGGGGGGAGGGGGGCAGTGGGTTGGGGGGAGGGGGGCAGTGGGTTGGGGGGAGGGGGGCAGTGGGTTCGGGGGGAGGGGGGCAGTGGGTGGGGGGGAGGGGTGAGTGGTTTGGCGGGAAGGGGGGGCAGTGGGTTGGGGGGAGGGGGGCAGTGGGTGGGGGGGAGGGGGGCAGTGGGTTGAGGGCAGGGGGGGCAGTGGGTTGGGGGGAGGGGGCAGTGGGTTGGGGGGAGGGGGGGCAGTGGGTTGGGGGGGCAGTGGGTTGGGGGGAGGGGGCAGTGGGTTGGGTGGGAGGGGGCAGTGGGTGGGGGGGAGGGGGTCAGTGGGTTGGGGGAGGGGGGCAGTGGGTTGGGGGGAGGGGGGGCAGTGGGTTGGGGGGGAGGGGGCAGTGTGTTGGGGGGAGGGGGGCAGTGTGTTGGGGGGGAGGGGGCAGTGGGTTGGGGGGAGGGGGGGCAGTGGGTTGGGGGGAGGGGGGGGCAGTGGGTTGGGGGGAGGGGGGGCAGTGGGTTGGGGGAGGGGGGCAGTGGTGTTGGGGGGGCAGTAGGTTGGGGGGAGGGGGGCAGTGGGTTGAGGGGGAGGCAGGGGGAGGAGGAGGCAGTGGGTTGAGGGGAAGTGGGCTGGGGAAGGGGGGCAGTGGGTTGGGGGGCAGTGGGTTAGGGGGAGAGGGGGCAGTGGGTTGGGGGAGGGGGGCAGTGGGTTGGGGGGAGGGGGGCAGTGGGGAGGGGCGCCAATGGGTTGGGGGGGGAGGGGGCCAGTGGGTTGGGGGGAGGGGGCCTGTGGGTTGGGGGGGGAGGGCGCCAGTGGGTTGGGGGGAGGTGGGGCAGTGGGTTGTGGGTGGAGTGGGGGCAGTGGGTTGGGGGAGGGGGGGCAGTGGGTTGGGGGGGCAGTGGGTTGGGGGGAGGGGGGCAGTGGTGTTGGGGGGGCAGTAGGTTGGGGGGAGGGGGGCAGTGGGTTGAGGGGGAGGCAGGGGGAGGAGGAGGCAGTGGGTTGGGGGGAAGTGGGCTGGGGAATGGGGGCAGTTGGTTGGGGGACAGTGGGTTGGGGAGGGGGGCAGTGGGTTGGGGGGGCAGTGGGTTGGGGGGAGGGGGCAGTGGGTTGGGGAGGGGGGCCGTGGGTTGGGGGAGGGGGGCCGTGGGTTGGGGGGGTGGGCAGTGGGTTGGGGGGGAGGGCAGTGGGTTGGGGGGGACGGGGGACAGTGGGTTGGGGGGAGGGGGGCAGTGTGATGAGGGAGAGGGGGGAGTGGGTTGGGGGAGGGGGGGCAGTGGGTTGGGAAGGGGGGCAGTGGAGTGGGGGGGCAGTGGGTTGTGGGGGCAGTGGGTTGGGGGGAGGGGGGGCAGTGGGTTGGGGGGAAGGGGGCAGTGCTTTGGGGGGAGGGGGACAGTGGGTTGAGGGGGGCAGTGGGTTGAGGAGGGGGGCAGTGGGTTGGGGGGAGGTGGAGGGGGGGCAGTGGGTTGGGGAGGGCGGGCAGTGGGTGAGGGGGCAGTGGGTGAGGGGGGAGGGGGGCAGTGGGGGGAGGGGGGCAGTGGGTTGGGGGAAGGAGGGGCAGAGAGTTGGGGGGGAGGGGGCCAGTGTGTTGGCCGGGGAGGGGGTGGGGGAGGGGGGCAGTGGGTTGGGTGGAGGGGGCCTGTGGGTTGTGGGGGAAGGGGGCAGTGGGTTGGGGGGGCAGTGGGTTCGGGGGGCAGTGGGTTGGGGGCCGGGGCGGCAGTGGGTTGGGGGAGGGGAGGGCAGTGGGTGGGGTGAGGGGGGGTAGTGGGTGGGGGAGACGGGTGTGGCAGTGGGTGGGGGGGAAGGGGTGCGGCAGTGGGTGGGGGTAGGTGTGTGTGGCAGTGGGTGGGGGAGGGGGCAGTGGTGTGGGGGGGATGTGGTGTTGGGGGGCAGTGGGCTGGGGGAGGGGGGCAGTGTGATGAGGGAGAGGGGGGAGTGGGTTGGGGGGGAGGGGGGGCAGTGGGTTGGGAAGGGGGGCAGTGGAGTGGGGGGGCAGTGGGTTGTGGGGAGGGGGGGCAGTGGGTTGGGGGGAGGGGGGGCAGTGGGTTGGGGGGGAAGGGGGCAGTGGTTTGGGGGGAGGGGGACAGTGGGTTGAGGGGGGCAGTGGGTTGGGGAGGGGGGCAGTGGGTTGGGGGGAGGTGGAGGGGGGCAGTGGGTTGGGGAGGGCGGGCAGTGGGTGAGGGGGCAGTGGGTGAGGGGGGAGGGGGGCAGTGGGGGGAGGGGGGCAGTGGGTTGGGGGAAGGAGGGGCAG
The DNA here is from genome assembly GCF_047496885.1 of Scyliorhinus torazame. Classification (NCBI taxonomy): domain Eukaryota; kingdom Metazoa; phylum Chordata; class Chondrichthyes; order Carcharhiniformes; family Scyliorhinidae; genus Scyliorhinus; species Scyliorhinus torazame. The sequence goes on from NW_027309022.1 coordinate 40,690, forward strand.
AGAGTTGCGGGGGAGGGGGCCAGTGTGTTGGCCGGGGAGGGGGTGGGGGGAGGGGGGCAGTGGGTTGGGTGGAGGGGGCCTGTGGGTTGTGGGGGAAGGGGGCAGTGGGTTGGGGGGGCAGTGGGTTCGGGGGGCAGTGGGTTGGGGGCCGGGGCGGCAGTGGGTTGGGGGAGGGGAGGGCAGTGGGTGGGGTGAGGGGGGGTAGTGGGTGGGGGAGACGGGTGTGGCAGTGGGTGGGGGGAAGGGGTGCGGCAGTGGGTGGGGGTAGGTGTGTGTGGCAGTGGGTGGGGGAGGGGGCAGTGGTGTGGGGGGGCTGTGGTGTTGGGGGGCAGTGGGCTGGGGGAGGGGGGCAGTGGGTTGGGGAGGCAGTGGGTGGGGGGGAGGGGGGGCAGCAGGTGGGGGGGAGGGGGCAGTGGGTTGGGGAGGCAGGGGGATGGGCGGGTAGTGGGATGGGGGGCAGTGGGCTGGGGGGGAGGGGGCAGTGGGCTGGGGGGGCAGTGGGTGGGGGGAGGGGGGGCAGCGGGTGGGGGGGAGGGGGCAGTGGTTTGGGGAGGCAGGGGGATGGGCGGGCAGTGGGATGGGGGGGCAGTGGGCTGGGGGGGAGGGGGCAGTGGTCTGGGGGGGCAGTGGGTTGGGGGAGAGGAGGGGGCGCAGTGGGTTGGGGGGAGCAGTGGGTTGGGGGGAGGGGGCACTGTGTTGGGGGGGAGGGGTGCAGTGTGTTGGGGGAGGGGGGGCAGTGGGTTGGGGGGAGGGGGCAATGGGTTGGGGGGAGGGGGGCAGTGGGTTGGGGGGAGGGGGGCAGTGGGTTGAGGGTAGGGGGGCAGTGGGTTGGGAGGAGGGGGCAGGGGGTTTGGGTGGGAGGGGGGCAGTGGGTTTGGGGATGAGGGGGGCAGTGGGTTTTGGGGGAGCGGGGGGCAGTGGGTTGGGGGAGGGGGGCAGTGGGTTGAGGGGGTCAGTGGGTTGGGGGAGGGGGGCATGGGTTGTGGGAGGGGGGGGCAGTGGGTTGGGGGGAGGAGGGGGCAGTGGGTTGGGGGGAGGGGGCAGTGGGTTGGGGGGCAGTGGGTTGGGGGAGGGGGGCAGTGGGTTGGGGGGAGGGGGGGCAGTGGTTTGGGGGGAGGGGGGCAGTGGGTTGGGGGAGTGGGGCAGTGGGTTGGGGGGAAGGGGGGGCAGTGGGTTGGGGGGAAGGGGGGGCAGTGGGTTGGGGGGGAGGGGGGCAGTGGGTTGGGGGGCAGTGGGTGGGGAAGGGGAGGCAGTGGGTGGGGGGCGGGGGTGCGGCAGTGGGTGGGGGTAGGTGTGTGTAGCAGTGGGTGGGGCAGGGGGCAGTGGTGTGGGGGGGCAGTGGTGTGGGGGGAGGGGGGGGGCAGTGGGCTTGGGGGGATGGGGGCAGTGGGCTGGGTGGGAGGGGGGGCAATGGGTTGGGGGGGCAGTGGGTGGGTGGAAAAGGGGCAGTGGGTTGGGGGGGTTGGGGGGCAGTGGGTTGGAGGGAGGGCGGCAGTGGGTTGGGGGGCAGTGGGTTAGGGGGCAGTGGGTTAGGGGGAGAGGGGGCAGTGGGTTGCGGGAGGGGGGCAGTGGGTTGGGGGGAGGGGGGCAGTGGGTTGGGGGGAGGGGGGCAGTGGGTTGGGGGGGAGGGGGCCAGTGGGTTGGGGGGAAGGGGCCAGTGGGTTGGGGGGGGAGGGGGCCTGTGGGTTGGGAGGGAGGTGGGGCAGTGGGTTGGGGGTGGAGGGGGGGCAGTGGGTTGGGGGGAGGGGGGTAGTGGGTTGGGGGGCAGTGGGTTGGGGGGAGGGGGGCAGTGGTGTTGGGGGGCAGTAGGTTGGGGGGAAGGGGGGCAGTGGGTTGAGGGGAGGCAGTGGGTTGGGGAGGGGGAGGCAGGGGGAGGGGGAGGCAGTGGGTTGGGTGAGGGGGAGGCAGTGGGTTGGGGGGAAGTGGGCTGGGGGAAGGGGGTCAGTGGGTTGGGGGACAGTGGGTTGGGGAGGGGGCAGTGGGTTGGGGGGGCAGTAGGTTGGGGGAGGGGGGCTGTGGGTTGGGGAGGGGGGCAGTGTGATGAGGGGGAGGGGGCATTGGGTTGGGGGAGGGGGGCAGTGGGTTGGGGGGACGGTGGATGGGGGAGGGGGGCAGTGGGTTGGGGGGAGGGGGCAGTGGGTTGGGGGGAGGGGGGGCAGTGGGTTGGGGGGAGGGGGGGCAGTGGGTTGGGGGGAGGGGGGCAGTGGGTTGGGGGGGAGGGGGCAGTGGGTTGGGGGGAGGGGCGGCAGTGGTTTGGTGGAGGGGGGCAGTGGGTTGGGGGGAGGGGGGGCAGTGGGTTGGGGGGAAGGGGGGCAGTGGGTTGGGGGGAAGGGGGGGCAGTGGGTTGGGGGGAAGGGGGGGCAGTGGGTTGGGGGGGAGGGGGGCAGTGGGTTGGGGGGAGGGGGGCAGTGGGTGGGGAAGGGGAGGCAGTGGGTGGGGGGCGGGGGGGCGGCAGTGGGTGGGGGTAGGTGTGTGTGGCAGTGGGTGGGGCAGGGGGGCAGTGGTGTGGGGGGCAGTGGTGTGGGGGGAGGGGGGGCAGTGGGCTGGGGGGGATGGGGGCAGTGGGCTGGGTGGGAGGGGGGGCAATGGGTTGGGGGGGGCAGTGGGTGAGTGGATAAGGGGCAGTGGGTTGGGGGGGTTGGGGGGCAGTGGGTTGGGGGGAGGGCGGCAGTGGGTTGGGGGGCAGTGGGTTAGGGGGCAGTGGGTTAGGGGGAGAGGGGGCAGTGGGTTGGGGGGAGGGGGGCAGTGGGTTGGGGGGAGGGGGGCAGTGGGTTGGGGGGAGGGGGGGGCAGTGGGTTGGGGGGGAGGGGGCCAGTGGGTTGGGGGGGGAAGGGGCCAGTGGGTTGGGGGGGGAGGGGGCCTGTGGGTTGGGAGGGAGGTGGGGCAGTGGGTTGGGGGTGGAGGGGGGGCAGTGGGTTGGGGGGAGGTGGGCAGTGGGTTGGGGGGCAGTGGGTTGGGGGGAGGGGGGCAGTGGTGTTGGGGGGCAGTAGGTTGGGGGGAGGGGGGCAGTGGGTTGAGGGGAGGCAGTGCGTTGGGGAGGGGGAGGCAGGGTGAGGGGGAGGCAGTGGGTTGGGGAGGGGGAGGCAGTGGGTTGGGGGGACGTGGGCTGGGGGAAGGGGGTCAGTGGGTTGGGGGTCAGTGGGTTGGGGGAGGGGCAGTGGGTTGGGGGGGCAGTAGGTTGGGGGAGGGGGGCTGTGGGTTGGGGGCAGTGTGATGAGGGGGAGGGGGGGAGAGGGTTGGGGGGAGGGAGGGCAGTGGGTTGGTGGGCAGTGGGTTGGGGGGGCAGTGGGTTGGGGGGGCAGTTGGTTGGGGGAAGCGGACAGTGGTTTAGGGGAGGGGGAAAGTGGGTTGAGGGGGAGGGGGCAGTGGGTTGAGGGGGAGGGGGCATTGGGTTGGGGGAGGGGGGCAGTGGGTTGGGGGACGGTGGATGGGGGAGGGGGGCAGTGGGTTGGGGGAGGGGGCAGTGGGTTGGGGGGGCAGTGGGTTGGGGGAGGGGGGGGCAGTGGGTTGGGGGGAGGGGGGCAATGGATTGCGGGAGGGGGACAGTGGGCAGTGGGTCGGGGAGGGGGGCAGTGGGTTGGGGGGAGGGGGGCAGTGGGTTGGGGGGCAGTGGGTTGGGGGGAGGGGGGGCAGTGGGTTGGTGGGGAGGGGGGCAGTGGGTTGGGGGGCAGTGGGTTGGGGGGAGGGGGGCAGTGGGTTGGGGGGGCAGTGGGTTGGGGGGGAGGGGGTCAGTGGGTTGGGTGGGAGGAGGCAGTGGGTGGGGGAGGGGGGCAGTGGGTTGGGGGGGAGGGTGGGCAGTGGGTTGGGGGGAGGGGGGGCAGTGGGTTGGGGGGAGGGGGGCAGTGGGTTGGGGGGGAGGGGGCAGTGTGTTGGGGGAGGGGGGCAGTGTTGGGGGGGAGGGGGGCAGTGGGTTGGGGGGCAGTGGGTTGGGGGGGATGGGTGCAGTGTGTTGGGGGGAGGAGGGGGGCAGTGGGTTGGGGGAGGGGGGCAGTGGGTTGGGGGGGAGGGGGGCAGTGGGTTGAGGGGGAGGGGGGGCAGTGGGTTGGGGGGAGGGGGGGCAGTGGGTTGGGGGGGGCAGTGGGTTGGGGGGAGGGGGCAGTGGGTTGGGGGGGAGGGGGGCAGTGGGTTGGGGGGGAGGCAGTGGGTGGGGGGGAGGGGGGCAGTGGGTGGGGGGGAGGGGGGCAGTGGGATGGGGGGAGGGGGGGCAGTGGGTTCGGGGGGAGAGGGGGGCAGTGGGTTTGGGGGGGAGGGGGGCAGTGGGTTGGGGGGAGGGGTGGCAGTGGGTTGGGGGGAGGGGGGCAGTGGGTTGGGGGGAGGGGGGCAGTGTGTTGGGGGAGGGGGGCAGTGTGTTGGGGGGAGGGGGGCAGTGGGTTGGTGGGGAGGGGGGGCAGTGGGTTGGGGGCAGTGGGTTGGGGGGGAGGGGGGGCAGTGGGTTGGGGGGAGGGGGGCAGTGTGTTGGGGGGGCAGTGAGTTGGGGGGAGGGGGGGCAGTGGGTTGGGGGAGGGGGCAGTGGGTTGGGGGGTGAGGGGGGGCAGTGGGTTGGGGGGAAGGGGGGGCAGTGGGTTGGGGGGAGGGGGGGCAGTGGGTTGGGGGGAGGGGGCAGTGGGTTGGGGAAGGGGAGGCAGTGGGTGGGGGCGGGGGGTGCGGCAGTGGGTGGGGGCGGGGGGTGCGGCAGTGGGTGGGGGTAGGTGTGTGTGGCAGTGGGTGGGGCAGTGGTGTGGGGGGTGCAGTGGTGTGGGGGGAGGGGGGGCAGTGGGCTGGGGGGGAGGGGGGCAGTGGGCTGGGTGGGAGGGGGGGCAATGGGTTGAGGGGGCAGTGGGTAGGTGGAAGGGGGGGCAGTGGGTTGGGGGGGTTGGGGGGGCAGTGGGTTGGGGGAGGGCGGCAGTGGGTTGGGGGGCAGTGGGTTAGGGGGCAGTGGGTTAGGGGGAGAGGGGGCAGTGGGTTGGGGGGAGGGGGCAGAGGGATGGGGGAGGGGGGCTGTGGGTTGGGGGGAGGGGCGGGCAGTGGGTTGGGGGGAGGGGCCAGTGGGTTGGGGGGGAAGGGGCCAGTGGGTTGGGGGGGAGGGGGCCTGTGGGTTGGGGGGAGGTGGGGTAGTGGGTTGGGGGTGGAGGGGGGCAGTGGGTTGGGGGGGAGGGGGGCAGTGGGTTGGGGGGAGGGGGGGCAGTGGGTTGGGGGGAGGGGGGCAGTTGTGCTGGGGGGCAGTAGGTTGGGGGGAGGGGGGCAGTGGGTTGAGGGGAGGCAGTGGGTTGGGGGAGGGGGAGGCAGGGGAGGGGGAGGCAGTGGGTTGGGGAGGGGGAGGCAGTGGGTTGGGGGAAGTGGGCTGGGGGAAGGGGGGCAGTGGGTTGGGGACAGTGGGTTGGGGGAGGGGGCAGTGGGTTGGGGGGGGCAGTAGGTTGGGGGAGGGGGGCTGTGGGTTGGGGGGAGGGGGGCAGTGTGATGAGGGGGAGGGGGGGAGAGGGTTGGGGGAGGGAGGGCAGTGGGTTGGGGGGCAGTGGGTTGGGGGGGCAGTGGGTTGGGGGGGCAGTTGGTTGGGGGGAAGTGGGCAGTGGTTTACGGGAGGGGGAAAGTGGGTTGAGGGGGAGGGGGCAGTGGGTTGAGGGTGAGGGGGCATTGGGTTGGGGAGGGGGGCAGTGTGTTGGGGGGACGGTGGATGGGGGAGGGGGGCAGTGGGTTGGGGGAGGGGGGCAGTGGGTTGGGGAGGGGGGGGCAGTGGGTTGGGGGAGGGGGGCAGTGGGTTGGGGGAGGTGGAGGGTGGGCAGTGGGTTGGGGGAGGGTGGGCAGTAGGTGAGGGGGCAGTGGGTGAGGGGGGCAGTGGGGGGAGTGGGGCAGTGGGTTGGGGGAAGGAGGGGCATAGAGTTGGGGGGGAGGGGGCAGTGTGTTGGCCGGGGAAGGAGTGGGGGGTAGGGGGGCAGTGGGTTGGGTGGAGGGGGGCTGTGTTTTGGGGGGGGAAGGGGGGCAGTGGGTTGGGGGGCAGTGGGTTCGGGGGGGCAGTGGGTTGGGTGGGCGGGGGGGCAGTGGGTTGGGGGAGGGGAGGGCAGTGGGTGGGGTGAGGGGGGGTAGTGGGTGGGGGAGACGGGTGTGGTAGTGTGTGGGGGAGGGGTTGCGGCAGTTGGTGGGGGTAGGTGTGTGTGGCAGTGGGTGGGGAGGGGGGCAGTGGTGTGGGGGGGCAGTGGTGTTGGGGGGCAGTGGGCTGTGGGGAGGGGGGCAGTGGGCTGGGGGAGGGGGGGCAGTGGGCTGGGGGGGGCAGTGGGTTGGGGGGCAGTGGGTGAGGGGGCAGTGGGTGGGGGAGGGGGGGCAGCGGGTGGGGGGAAGGGGGGCATTGGGTTGGGGAGGCAGGGGGGCAGTGGGATAGAGGGGCAGTGGGATGGGGGGTCAGTGGGCTGGGGGGAGGGGGGGCAATGGGCGGGGGGCAGTGGGTTGGGAGAGAGGAGGCGGGGCAGTGGGTTGGGGGAGCAGTGGGTTGGGGGGAGGGGGGCAGTGTGTTGGGGGAGGGGGGGCAGTGGGTTGGGGGGAGGGGGGCAATGGGTTGGGGGGGAGGGGGGCAGTGGGTTGGGGGGACGGGGGCAGTGGGTTGGGGGGAGGGGGGCAGTGGGTTGGGGGGCAGTGGGTTTGGGGGGGAGGGGGGCAGTGGGTTGGGGGGCAGTGGGTTGGGGGGGAGGGGGGCAGTGGGTTGGGGGAGGGGGGCAGTGGGTGGGGGGGGAGGGGGCAGTGGGTGGGGGGAGGGGGCAGTGGGTGGGGGGAGGGGGGCAGTGGGTTGGGGGGAGGGGGGCAGTGGGTTGGGGGGAGGGGGGCAGTGGGTTCGGGGGGAGGGGGGCAGTGGGTTCGGGGGTGGCAGTGGGGGGAGGGGGGCAGTGTGTTGGGGGGAGGTGGCAGTGGGTGGGGGGGAGGGGGGCAGTGGGTTGGGGGGAGGGGGGCAGTGTGTTGTGGGGAGGGGGGCAGTGGGTGGGGGGAGTGGGGCAGTGGGTTGGGGGAGGGGGGCAGTGGGTTGGGGGGGAGGGGGGCAGTGGGTGGGGGGGAGGGGTGAGTGGTTTGGCGGGAAGGGGGGGCAGTGGGTTGGGGGGAGGGGGGCAGTGGGTGGGGGGGAGGGGGGCAGTGGGTTGAGGGCAGGGGGGGCAGTGGGTTGGGGGGAGGGGGCAGTGGGTTGGGGGGAGGGGGGGCAGTGGGTTGGGGGGGCAGTGGGTTGGGGGGAGGGGGCAGTGGGTTGGGTGGGAGGGGGCAGTGGGTGGGGGGGAGGGGGTCAGTGGGTTGGGGAGGGGGGCAGTGGGTTGGGGGGAGGGGGGGCAGTGGGTTGGGGGGGAGGGGGCAGTGTGTTGGGGGGAGGGGGGCAGTGTGTTGGGGGGGAGGGGGCAGTGGGTTGGGGGGAGGGGGGGCAGTGGGTTGGGGGGAGGGGGGGGCAGTGGGTTGGGGGGAGGGGGGGCAGTGGGTTGGGGGAGGGGGGCAGTGGTGTTGGGGGGGCAGTAGGTTGGGGGGAGGGGGGCAGTGGGTTGAGGGGGAGGCAGGGGGAGGAGGAGGCAGTGGGTTGAGGGGAAGTGGGCTGGGGAAGGGGGGCAGTGGGTTGGGGGGCAGTGGGTTAGGGGGAGAGGGGGCAGTGGGTTGGGGGAGGGGGGCAGTGGGTTGGGGGGGAGGGGGGCAGTGGGGAGGGGCGCCAATGGGTTGGGGGGGGAGGGGGCCAGTGGGTTGGGGGGGAGGGGGCCTGTGGGTTGGGGGGGGAGGGCGCCAGTGGGTTGGGGGGAGGTGGGGCAGTGGGTTGTGGGTGGAGTGGGGGCAGTGGGTTGGGGGAGGGGGGGCAGTGGGTTGGGGGGGCAGTGGGTTGGGGGAGGGGGGCAGTGGTGTTGGGGGGGCAGTAGGTTGGGGGGAGGGGGGCAGTGGGTTGAGGGGGAGGCAGGGGGAGGAGGAGGCAGTGGGTTGGGGGGAAGTGGGCTGGGGAATGGGGGCAGTTGGTTGGGGGACAGTGGGTTGGGGAGGGGGGCAGTGGGTTGGGGGGGCAGTGGGTTGGGGGGAGGGGGCAGTGGGTTGGGGAGGGGGGCCGTGGGTTGGGGGAGGGGGGCCGTGGGTTGGGGGGGTGGGCAGTGGGTTGGGGGGGAGGGCAGTGGGTTGGGGGGGACGGGGGACAGTGGGTTGGGGGGAGGGGGGCAGTGTGATGAGGGAGAGGGGGGAGTGGGTTGGGGGAGGGGGGGCAGTGGGTTGGGAAGGGGGGCAGTGGAGTGGGGGGGCAGTGGGTTGTGGGGGCAGTGGGTTGGGGGGAGGGGGGCAGTGGGTTGGGGGGAAGGGGGCAGTGCTTTGGGGGGAGGGGGACAGTGGGTTGAGGGGGGCAGTGGGTTGAGGAGGGGGGCAGTGGGTTGGGGGGAGGTGGAGGGGGGGCAGTGGGTTGGGGAGGGCGGGCAGTGGGTGAGGGGGCAGTGGGTGAGGGGGGAGGGGGGCAGTGGGGGGAGGGGGGCAGTGGGTTGGGGGAAGGAGGGGCAGAGAGTTGGGGGGGAGGGGGCCAGTGTGTTGGCCGGGGAGGGGGTGGGGGAGGGGGGCAGTGGGTTGGGTGGAGGGGGCCTGTGGGTTGTGGGGGAAGGGGGCAGTGGGTTGGGGGGGGCAGTGGGTTCGGGGGGCAGTGGGTTGGGGGCCGGGGCGGCAGTGGGTTGGGGGAGGGGAGGGCAGTGGGTGGGGTGAGGGGGGGTAGTGGGTGGGGGAGACGGGTGTGGCAGTGGGTGGGGGGGAAGGGGTGCGGCAGTGGGTGGGGGTAGGTGTGTGTGGCAGTGGGTGGGGGAGGGGGCAGTGGTGTGGGGGGGATGTGGTGTTGGGGGGCAGTGGGCTGGGGGAGGGGGGCAGTGTGATGAGGGAGAGGGGGGAGTGGGTTGGGGGGGAGGGGGGGCAGTGGGTTGGGAAGGGGGGCAGTGGAGTGGGGGGGGCAGTGGGTTGTGGGGAGGGGGGGCAGTGGGTTGGGGGGAGGGGGGCAGTGGGTTGGGGGGGAAGGGGGCAGTGGTTTGGGGGGAGGGGGACAGTGGGTTGAGGGGGGCAGTGGGTTGGGGAGGGGGGGCAGTGGGTTGGGGGGAGGTGGAGGGGGGCAGTGGGTTGGGGAGGGCGGGCAGTGGGTGAGGGGGCAGTGGGTGAGGGGGGAGGGGGGCAGTGGGGGGAGGGGGGCAGTGGGTTGGGGGAAGGAGGGGCAGAGAGTTGCGGGGGAGGGGGGCCAGTGTGTTGGCCGGGGAGGGGGTGGGGGGAGGGGGGCAGTGGGTTGGGTGGAGGGGGCCTGTGGGTTGTGGGGGAAGGGGGCAGTGGGTTGGGGGGGCAGTGGGTTCGGGGGGCAGTGGGTTGGGGGCCGGGGCGGCAGTGGGTTGGGGGAGGGGAGGGCAGTGGGTGGGGTGAGGGGGGGGGTAGTGGGTGGGGGAGACGGGTGTGGCAGTGGGTGGGGGGAAGGGGTGCGGCAGTGGGTGGGGGTAGGTGTGTGTGGCAGTGGGTGGGGGAGGGGGCAGTGGTGTGGGGGGGCTGTGGTGTTGGGGGGCAGTGGGCTGGGGGAGGGGGGCAGTGGGTTGGGGAGGCAGTGGGTGGGGGGGGAGGGGGGGCAGCAGGTGGGGGGGAGGGGGCAGTGGGTTGGGGAGGCAGGGGGATGGGCGGGTAGTGGGATGGGGGGCAGTGGGCTGGGGGGGAGGGGGCAGTGGGCTGGGGGGGCAGTGGGTGGGGGGAGGGGGGGCAGCGGGTGGGGGGGGAGGGGGCAGTGGTTTGGGGGAGGCAGGGGGATGGGCGGGCAGTGGGATGGGGGGGCAGTGGGCTGGGGGGGAGGGGGCAGTGGTCTGGGGGGGCAGTGGGTTGGGGGAGAGGAGGGGGCGCAGTGGGTTGGGGGGAGCAGTGGGTTGGGGGGAGGGGGCACTGTGTTGGGGGGGAGGGGTGCAGTGTGTTGGGGGAGGGGGGGGCAGTGGGTTGGGGGGAGGGGGCGGGGGGAGGGGGGCAGTGGGTTGGGGGGAGGGGGGGCAGTGGGTTGAGGGTAGGGGGGCAGTGGGTTGGGAGGAGGGGGCAGGGGGTTTGGGTGGGAGGGGGGCAGTGGGTTTGGGGATGAGGGGGGCAGTGGGTTTTGGGGGAGCGGGGGGCAGTGGGTTGGGGGAGGGGGGCAGTGGGTTGAGGGGGTCAGTGGGTTGGGGGAGGGGGGCATGGGTTGTGGGAGGGGGGGGCAGTGGGTTGGGGGGAGGAGGGGGCAGTGGGTTGGGGGGAGGGGGCAGTGGGTTGGGGGGCAGTGGGTTGGGGGAGGGGGGCAGTGGGTTGGGGGGAGGGGGGGCAGTGGTTTGGGGGGAGGGGGGCAGTGGGTTGGGGGAGTGGGGCAGTGGGTTGGGGGGAAGGGGGGGCAGTGGGTTGGGGGGAAGGGGGGGCAGTGGGTTGGGGGGGAGGGGGGCAGTGGGTTGGGGGGCAGTGGGTGGGGAAGGGGAGGCAGTGGGTGGGGGGCGGGGGTGCGGCAGTGGGTGGGGGTAGGTGTGTGTAGCAGTGGGTGGGGCAGGGGGCAGTGGTGTGGGGGGGGCAGTGGTGTGGGGGGAGGGGGGGGCAGTGGGCTTGGGGGGATGGGGGCAGTGGGCTGGGTGGGAGGGGGGGCAATGGGTTGGGGGGGCAGTGGGTGGGTGGAAAAGGGGCAGTGGGTTGGGGGGGTTGGGGGGCAGTGGGTTGGAGGGAGGGCGGCAGTGGGTTGGGGGGCAGTGGGTTAGGGGGCAGTGGGTTAGGGGGAGAGGGGGCAGTGGGTTGCGGGAGGGGGGCAGTGGGTTGGGGGGAGGGGGGCAGTGGGTTGGGGGGAGGGGGGCAGTGGGTTGGGGGGGAGGGGGCCAGTGGGTTGGGGGGAAGGGGCCAGTGGGTTGGGGGGGGAGGGGGCCTGTGGGTTGGGAGGGAGGTGGGGCAGTGGGTTGGGGGTGGAGGGGGGGCAGTGGGTTGGGGGGAGGGGGGTAGTGGGTTGGGGGGCAGTGGGTTGGGGGGAGGGGGGCAGTGGTGTTGGGGGGCAGTAGGTTGGGGGGAAGGGGGGCAGTGGGTTGAGGGGAGGCAGTGGGTTGGGGAGGGGGAGGCAGGGGGAGGGGGAGGCAGTGGGTTGGGTGAGGGGGAGGCAGTGGGTTGGGGGGAAGTGGGCTGGGGGAAGGGGGTCAGTGGGTTGGGGGACAGTGGGTTGGGGAGGGGGCAGTGGGTTGGGGGGGCAGTAGGTTGGGGGAGGGGGGCTGTGGGTTGGGGAGGGGGGCAGTGTGATGAGGGGGAGGGGGCATTGGGTTGGGGGAGGGGGGCAGTGGGTTGGGGGGACGGTGGATGGGGGAGGGGGGCAGTGGGTTGGGGGGAGGGGGCAGTGGGTTGGGGGGAGGGGGGGCAGTGGGTTGGGGGGAGGGGGGGCAGTGGGTTGGGGGGAGGGGGGCAGTGGGTTGGGGGGGAGGGGGGCAGTGGGTTGGGGGGAGGGGCGGCAGTGGTTTGGTGGAGGGGGGCAGTGGGTTGGGGGGAGGGGGGGCAGTGGGTTGGGGGGAAGGGGGGCAGTGGGTTGGGGGGAAGGGGGGGCAGTGGGTTGGGGGGAAGGGGGGGCAGTGGGTTGGGGGGGAGGGGGGCAGTGGGTTGGGGGGAGGGGGGCAGTGGGTGGGGAAGGGGAGGCAGTGGGTGGGGGGCGGGGGGGCGGCAGTGGGTGGGGGTAGGTGTGTGTGGCAGTGGGTGGGGCAGGGGGGCAGTGGTGTGGGGGGCAGTGGTGTGGGGGGAGGGGGGGCAGTGGGCTGGGGGTGATGGGGGCAGTGGGCTGGGTGGGAGGGGGGGCAATGGGTTGGGGGGGGCAGTGGGTGAGTGGATAAGGGGCAGTGGGTTGGGGGGGTTGGGGGGCAGTGGGTTGGGGGGAGGGCGGCAGTGGGTTGGGGGGCAGTGGGTTAGGGGGCAGTGGGTTAGGGGGGAGAGGGGGCAGTGGGTTGGGGGGAGGGGGGCAGTGGGTTGGGGGGAGGGGGGCAGTGGGTTGGGGGGAGGGGGGGGCAGTGGGTTGGGGGGGAGGGGGCCAGTGGGTTGGGGGGGGAAGGGGCCAGTGGGTTGGGGGGGGGAGGGGGGCCTGTGGGTTGGGAGGGAGGTGGGGCAGTGGGTTGGGGGTGGAGGGGGGGGCAGTGGGTTGGGGGAGGTGGGCAGTGGGTTGGGGGGCAGTGGGTTGGGGGGAGGGGGGCAGTGGTGTTGGGGGGCAGTAGGTTGGGGGGAGGGGGGCAGTGGGTTGAGGGGAGGCAGTGCGTTGGGGAGGGGAGGCAGGGTGAGGGGGAGGCAGTGGTTGGGGAGGGGGAGGCAGTGGGTTGGGGGGACGTGGGCTGGGGGAAGGGGGTCAGTGGGTTGGGGGTCAGTGGGTTGGGGGAGGGGCAGTGGGTTGGGGGGGGCAGTAGGTTGGGGGAGGGGGGCTGTGGGTTGGGGGCAGTGTGATGAGGGGGAGGGGGGGAGAGGGTTGGGGGGAGGGAGGGCAGTGGGTTGGTGGGCAGTGGGTTGGGGGGGCAGTGGGTTGGGGGGGCAGTTGGTTGGGGGAAGCGGACAGTGGTTTAGGGGAGGGGGAAAGTGGGTTGAGGGGGAGGGGGCAGTGGGTTGAGGGGGAGGGGGCATTGGGTTGGGGGAGGGGGGCAGTGGGTTGGGGGACGGTGGATGGGGGAGGGGGGCAGTGGGTTGGGGAGGGGGCAGTGGGTTGGGGGGGCAGTGGGTTGGGGGAGGGGGGGGCAGTGGGTTGGGGGGAGGGGGGCAATGGATTGCGGGAGGGGGACAGTGGGCAGTGGGTCGGGGAGGGGGGCAGTGGGTTGGGGGGAGGGGGGCAGTGGGTTGGGGGGCAGTGGGTTGGGGGGAGGGGGGGCAGTGGGTTGGTGGGGAGGGGGGCAGTGGGTTGGGGGGCAGTGGGTTGGGGGGAGGGGGGCAGTGGGTTGGGGGGGCAGTGGGTTGGGGGGGAGGGGGGTCAGTGGGTTGGGTGGGAGGAGGCAGTGGGTGGGGGAGGGGGGCAGTGGGTTGGGGGGGAGGGTGGGCAGTGGGTTGGGGGGAGGGGGGGCAGTGGGTTGGGGGGAGGGGGGCAGTGGGTTGGGGGGGAGGGGGCAGTGTGTTGGGGGAGGGGGGCAGTGTTGGGGGGGAGGGGGGCAGTGGGTTGGGGGGCAGTGGGTTGGGGGGGATGGGTGCAGTGTGTTGGGGGGAGGAGGGGGGCAGTGGGTTGGGGGAGGGGGCAGTGGGTTGGGGGGGAGGGGGGCAGTGGGTTGAGGGGGAGGGGGGGCAGTGGGTTGGGGGGAGGGGGGGCAGTGGGTTGGGGGGGGCAGTGGGTTGGGGGGAGGGGGCAGTGGGTTGGGGGGGAGGGGGGCAGTGGGTTGGGGGGGAGGCAGTGGGTGGGGGGGAGGGGGGGCAGTGGGTGGGGGGGAGGGGGGCAGTGGGATGGGGGGAGGGGGGGCAGTGGGTTCGGGGGGAGAGGGGGGCAGTGGGTTTGGGGGGGAGGGGGGCAGTGGGTTGGGGGGAGGGGTGGCAGTGGGTTGGGGGGGAGGGGGGCAGTGGGTTGGGGGAGGGGGGCAGTGTGTTGGGGGAGGGGGGCAGTGTGTTGGGGGGAGGGGGGCAGTGGGTTGGTGGGGAGGGGGGGCAGTGGGTTGGGGGCAGTGGGTTGGGGGGGAGGGGGGGCAGTGGGTTGGGGGGAGGGGGGCAGTGTGTTGGGGGGGCAGTGAGTTGGGGGGAGGGGGGGCAGTGGGTTGGGGGAGGGGGCAGTGGGTTGGGGGGTGAGGGGGGGCAGTGGGTTGGGGGGGAGGGGGGGCAGTGGGTTGGGGGGGGCAGTGGGTTGGGGGGAGGGGGGGCAGTGGGTTTGGGGGGAGGGGGGGCAGTGGGTTTGGGGGGCAGTGGGTTTGGGGGGAGGGGGCAGTGGGTTGGGGGGGAGGGGGGCAGTGGGTTGGAGGGGATGGGGGCAGTGGGTTGGGGGGGGCAGTGGGTTGGGGGAGGGGGGCAGTCGGTTGGGGGGGAGGGGGGCAGTGGGATGGGGGGGAGGGGGGCAGTGGGTTGGGGGGGAGGGGGGGCAGTGGGTTGGGGGGGAGGGGGGGCAGTGGGTTGGGGGGAGGGGGGGCAGTGGGTTGGGGGCAGTGGGTTGGGGGGGATGGGGGGCAGTGGGTTGGGGGGGAGGGGGGGGCAGTGGGTTGGGGGGGCAGTGGGTTGGGGGGTTGGTGGGCCGTGGGTTGGGGGAGGGGGGCAGTGGGTTGGGGGGAGGGGGGGCAGTGGGTTGGGGGGGAGGGGGGGCAGTGGGTTGGGGGGAGGGGGCAGTGGGTTGGGGGAGGGGGGGCAGTGTGTTGGGGGGGAGGGGGGGCAGTGGGTTGGGGGAGGGGGGCAGTGGGTGGGGGGGCAGTGGGTTGGGGGGGCAGTGGGTTGGGGGGGAGGGGGGCAGTGGGTTGGGGGGAGGGGGGCAGTGGGTTGGGGGGCAGTGGGTTGAAGGGGGGGAGGGGGGCAGTGGGTTGGGGAGGGAGGGGGCAGTGGGTTGGGGGGGAGGGGGGCAGTGGGTTGGGGGGAGGGGGGCAGTGGGTTGGGGGGGAAGTGGGTTGGGGGAGGGGGGCAGTGGGTTGGGGGGGAGGGGGGCAGTGGGTTTGGGGGGAGAGGGGGGCAGTGGGTTGAGGGGGGCATTGGGTTGGGGGGAGGGGGCAGTGGGTTGAGGGGGGCAGTGGGTTGAGGGGGGGGGGCAGTGGGTTGGGAGGGGAGGGGGGCAGTGGGTTGGGGGGAGGGGGGCAGTGGGTTGGGGGGGGAGGGGGGCAGTGGGTTGGGAGGGGGCAGTGGGTTGAGGGGGGAGGGGGGCAGTGGGTTGGGGGGGAGGGGGGCAGTGGGTTGAGGGGGGGAGGGGGCAGTGGGTTGAGGGGGGAGGGGGCAGTGGGTTGGGAGGGGGAGGGGGGCAGTGGGTTGTGGGGGGGAGGGGGGGGCAGTGGGTTGGGGGGGCAGTGGGTTGGGGGGTTGGCGGGCCGTGGGTTTGCGGGAGGGGGGCAGTGGGTTGGGGGAGGGGGGCAGTGGGTTGGGGGGGAGGGGGGCAGTGGGTTGGGGGGGAGGGGGGCAGTGGGTTGGGGGAGAGGGGGGGCAGTGTGTTGGGGGGAGGGGGGCAGTGGGTTGGGGGAGGGGGGCAGTGGGTGGGGGGGCAGTGGGTTGGGGGGGGGGGCAGTGGGTTGGGGGGGAGGGGGCAGTGGGTTGGGGGGAGGGGGGCAGTGGGTTGGGGGGCAGTGGGTTGAAGGGGGGAGGGGGGCAGTGGGTTGGGGAGGGAGGGGGGCAGTGGGTTGGGGGGAGGGGGGCAGTGGGTTGGGGGGAGGGGGGCAGTGGGTTGGGGGGGCAGTGGGTTGGGGGGGGAGGGGGGCAGTGGGTTGGGGGGGAGGGGGGCAGTGGGTTTT
>NW_027309023.1:0-56000 GCF_047496885.1 Scyliorhinus torazame
CCGACACCGTCCCCCCGACACCATCCCCCCGACACCGTCCCCCCAGACACCGTCCCCCCCGACACCGTCACCCCGACACCGTCCCCCAGACACCGTCCCCCCCGACACTCTCTCCCCCAGACACCGTCCCCCAGACACCGTCCCCCGACACCGTCCCCCAGACACCGTCCCCCCGACACCCTCTCCCCAGACACCGTCCCCCAGACTCCGTCCCCCCAGACACCGTCCCCCCAGACACCGTCCCCCCAGACACCGTCCCCCCAGACACCGTCCCCCCGACACCCTCTCCCCAGACACCGTCCCCCAGACTCCGTCCCCCCAGACACCGTCCCCCCAGACACCGTCCCCCCGACACCGTCCCCCCGACACCGTCCCCCAGACTCCGTCCCCCCAGACACCGTCCCCCCGACACCGTCCCCCCGACACCGTCCCCCCAGACACCGTCCCCCCAGACACCGTCCCCCGACACCGTCCCCCAGACACCGTCCCCCCCGACACCGTCCCCCCGACACCGTCCCCCAGACACCGTCCCCCCCGACACCGTCCCCCAGACACCGTCCCCCAGACACCGTCCCCCAGACACCGTCCCCCCGACACCGTCCCCCCGACACCGTCCCCCAGACACCGTCCCCCAGACACCGTCCCCCCCGACACCGTCCCCCAGACACCGTCCCCCCGACACCGTCCCCCCGACACCGTCCCCCCGACACCGTCCCCCCGACACCGCCCCCAGACACCGTCCCCCAGACACCGTCCCCCAGACACCGTCCCCCCGACACCGTCCCCCCGACACCGTCCCCCAGACACCGTCCCCCAGACACCGTCCCCCCGACACCGTCCCCCCGACACCGTCCCCCCGACACCGTCCCCCAGACACCGTCCCCCCGACACCGTCCCCCCGACACCGTCCCCCAGACACCGTCCCCCAGACACCGTCCCCCCGACACCGTCCCCCCGACACCGTCCCCCAGACACCGTCCCCCCGACACCGTCCCCCAGACACCGTCCCCCCCTCTCCCCCAGACACCGTCCCCCCGACACCGTCCCCCAGACACCCTCTCCCCAGACACCTTCCCCCCGTCCCCCAGACACCGTCCCCCCGACACCGTCCCCCAGACACCCTCTCCCCAGACACCGTCCCCCCGTCCCCCCGACACCGTCCCCCAGACACCGTCCTCCAGACACCGTCCCCCCGACACCGTCCCCCCCTCTCCCCCCAGACACCGTCCCCCCGACACCGTCCCCCAGACACCGTCCCCCGACACCCTCTCCCCAGACACCGTCCCCCCAGACACCGTCTCCCCGACACCTTCCCCCAGACACCGTCTCCCCGACACCGTCCCCCAGACACCGTCCCCCCGACACCTTCCCCCAGACACCGTCCCCCCGACACCGTCCCCCCGACACCGTCCCCCCGACACCGTCCCCCCAGACACCGTCCCCCAGACACCGTCCCCCCGACACCGTCCCCCCAGACACCGTCCTCCAGACACCGTCCCCCCGACACCGTCCCCCCGACACCGTCCCCCAGACACCGCCCCCCCCGACACCGTCCCCCCCCGACACCGTCCCCCAGACACCGTCCCCCAGACTCCGTCCCCCAGACACCGTCCCCCCAGACACCGTCCCCCCGACACCGTCCCCCCGACACCGTCCCCCAGACACCGTCCCCCAGACACCGTCCCCCAGACACCGTCCCCCAGACTCCGTCCCCCAGACTCCGTCCCCCCGACACCGTCCCCCCGACACCGTCCCCCCAGACACCGTCCCCCAGACACCGTCCCCCAGACACCCTCTCCCCAGACAATGTCCCCCAGACACCGTCCCCCAGACTCCGTCCCCCAGACTCCGTCCCCCCGACACCGTCCCCCAGACACCGTCCCCCCCGACACCGTCCCACCGACACCGTCCCCCAGACACCGTCCCCCCGACACCGTCCCCCCGACACCGTCCCCCCAGACACCGTCCCCCCAGACACCGTCCCCCCGACACCGTCCCCCAGACACCGTCCCCCCGACACCGTCCCCCAGACACCGTCCCCCAGACACCGTCCCCCAGACACCGTCCCCCCCTCTCCCAGACACCGTCCCCCAGACACCGTCCCCCCGACACCGTCCCCCCGACACCGTCCCCCCGACACCGTCCCCCAGACACCGTCCCCCCCTCTCCCCAGACACCGTCCCCCAGACACCGTCCCCCCGACACCGTCCCCCCGACACCGTCCCCCAGACACCGTCCCCCCGACACCGTCCCCCCGACACCGTGCCCCCGACACCGTCCCCCAGACACCGTCCCCCCGACACCGTCCCCCCGACACCGTCCCCCAGACACCGTCCCCCCAGACACCGTCCCCCAGACACCATCCCCCCGACACCGTCCCCCCAGACACCGTCCCCCCCGACACCGTCCCCCCGACACCATCCCCCCGACACCGTCCCCCCAGACACCGTCCCCCCCGACACCGTCACCCCGACACCGTCCCCCAGACACCGTCCCCCCCGACACTCTCTCCCCCAGACACCGTCCCCCAGACACCGTCCCCCGACACCGTCCCCCAGACACCGTCCCCCCGACACCCTCTCCCCAGACACCGTCCCCCAGACTCCGTCCCCCCAGACACCGTCCCCCCAGACACCGTCCCCCCAGACACCGTCCCCCCAGACACCGTCCCCCCGACACCCTCTCCCCAGACACCGTCCCCCAGACTCCGTCCCCCCAGACACCGTCCCCCCAGACACCGTCCCCCCGACACCGTCCCCCCGACACCGTCCCCCAGACTCCGTCCCCCCAGACACCGTCCCCCCGACACCGTCCCCCCGACACCGTCCCCCCAGACACCGTCCCCCCAGACACCGTCCCCCGACACCGTCCCCCAGACACCGTCCCCCCGACACCGTCCCCCCGACACCGTCCCCCAGACACCGTCCCCCCCGACACCGTCCCCCAGACACCGTCCCCCAGACACCGTCCCCCAGACACCGTCCCCCCGACACCGTCCCCCCGACACCGTCCCCCAGACACCGTCCCCCAGACACCGTCCCCCCCGACACCGTCCCCCAGACACCGTCCCCCCGACACCGTCCCCCCGACACCGTCCCCCCGACACCGTCCCCCCGACACCGCCCCCAGACACCGTCCCCCAGACACCGTCCCCCAGACACCGTCCCCCCGACACCGTCCCCCCGACACCGTCCCCCAGACACCGTCCCCCAGACACCGTCCCCCCGACACCGTCCCCCCGACACCGTCCCCCCGACACCGTCCCCCAGACACCGTCCCCCCGACACCGTCCCCCCGACACCGTCCCCCAGACACCGTCCCCCAGACACCGTCCCCCCGACACCGTCCCCCCGACACCGTCCCCCAGACACCGTCCCCCCGACACCGTCCCCCAGACACCGTCCCCCCCTCTCCCCCAGACACCGTCCCCCCGACACCGTCCCCCAGACACCCTCTCCCCAGACACCTTCCCCCCGTCCCCCAGACACCGTCCCCCCGACACCGTCCCCCAGACACCCTCTCCCCAGACACCGTCCCCCCGTCCCCCCGACACCGTCCCCCAGACACCGTCCTCCAGACACAGTCCCCCCGACACCGTCCCCCCCTCTCCCCCCAGACACCGTCCCCCCGACACCGTCCCCCAGACACCGTCCCCCGACACCCTCTCCCCAGACACCGTCCCCCCAGACACCGTCTCCCCGACACCTTCCCCCAGACACCGTCTCCCCGACACCGTCCCCCAGACACCGTCCCCCCGACACCTTCCCCCAGACACCGTCCCCCCGACACCGTCCCCCCGACACCGTCCCCCCGACACCGTCCCCCCAGACACCGTCCCCCAGACACCGTCCCCCCGACACCGTCCCCCCAGACACCGTCCTCCAGACACCGTCCCCCCGACACCGTCCCCCCGACACCGTCCCCCAGACACCGCCCCCCCCGACACCGTCCCCCCCCGACACCGTCCCCCAGACACCGTCCCCCAGACTCCGTCCCCCAGACACCGTCCCCCCAGACACCGTCCCCCCGACACCGTCCCCCCGACACCGTCCCCCAGACACCGTCCCCCAGACACCGTCCCCCAGACACCGTCCCCCAGACTCCGTCCCCCAGACTCCGTCCCCCCGACACCGTCCCCCCGACACCGTCCCCCCAGACACCGTCCCCCAGACACCGTCCCCCAGACACCCTCTCCCCAGACAATGTCCCCCAGACACCGTCCCCCAGACTCCGTCCCCCAGACTCCGTCCCCCCGACACCGTCCCCCAGACACCGTCCCCCCCGACACCGTCCCACCGACACCGTCCCCCAGACACCGTCCCCCCGACACCGTCCCCCCGACACCGTCCCCCCAGACACCGTCCCCCCAGACACCGTCCCCCCGACACCGTCCCCCAGACACCGTCCCCCCGACACCGTCCCCCAGACACCGTCCCCCAGACACCGTCCCCCAGACACCGTCCCCCCCTCTCCCAGACACCGTCCCCCAGACACCGTCCCCCCGACACCGTCCCCCCGACACCGTCCCCCCGACACCGTCCCCCAGACACCGTCCCCCCCTCTCCCCAGACACCGTCCCCCAGACACCGTCCCCCCGACACCGTCCCCCCGACACCGTCCCCCCAGACACCGTCCCCCAGACACCGTCCCCCCAGACACCGTCCCCCAGACACCGTCCCCCCCTCTCCCCCCAGACACCGTCCCCCCAGACACCGTCCCCCCGACACCGCCCCCCCGACACCGTCTCCCCGACACCGTCCCCCCGACACCGTCCCCCCGACACCGTCCCCCCAGACACCGTCCCCCAGACACCGTCCCCCAGACACCGTCCCCCCGACACCGTCCCCCCGACACCGTCCCCCCGACACCGTCCCCCCGACACCGTCCCCCCAGACACCGTCCTCCAGACACCGTCCCCCCGACACCGTCCCCCCGACACCGTCCCCCAGACACCGCCCCCCCCGACACCGTCCCCCCACGACACCGTCCCCCAGACACCGTCCCCCAGACTCCGTCCCCCAGACACCGTCCCCCCAGACACCGTCCCCCCGACACCGTCCCCCCGACACCGTCCCCCAGACACCGTCCCCCCAGACACCGTCCCCCCAGACACCGTCCCCCAGACACCGTCCCCCCGACACCGTCCCCCAGACACCGTCCCCCAGACACCGTCCCCCCGACACCGTCCCCCCGACACCGTCCCCCCAGACACCGTCCCCGCAGACACCGTCCCCCCAGACACCGTCCCCCCGACACCGTCCCCCCGACACCGTCCCCCAGACACCGTCCCCCCAGACACCGTCCCCCAGACACCGTCCCCCAGACTCCGTCCCCCAGACTCCGTCCCCCCGACACCGTCCCCCCGACACCGTCCCCCCAGACACCGTCCCCCAGACACCGTCCCCCAGACACCCTCTCCCCAGACAATGTCCCCCAGACACCGTCCCCCAGACTCCGTCCCCCAGACTCCGTCCCCCCGACACCGTCCCCCAGACACCGTCCCCCCGACACCGTCCCCCCGACACCGTCCCCCAGACACCGTCCCCCCGACACCGTCCCCCCGACACCGTCCCCCCAGACACCGTCCCCCCAGACACCGTCCCCCCGACACCGTCCCCCAGACACCGTCCCCCCGACACCGTCCCCCAGACACCGTCCCCCAGACACCGTCCCCCAGACACCGTCCCCCAGACACCGTCCCCCCCCTCTCCCCAGACACCGTCCCCCAGGCACCGTCCCCCCGACACCGTCCCCCCGACACCGTCCCCCCGACACCGTCCCCCAGACACCGTCCCCCCCTCTCCCCAGACACCGTCCCCCAGACACCGTCCCCCCGACACCGTCCCCCCGACACCGTCCCCCCAGACACCGTCCCCCCGACACCGTCCCCCCAGACACCGTCCCCCCGACACCGTCCCCCCGACACCGTCCCCCCAGACACCGTCCCCCAGACACCGTCCCCCAGACACCGTCCCCCCAGACACCGTCCCCCAGACACCGTCCCCCCCTCTCCCCCCAGACACCGTCCCCCCAGACACCGTCCCCCCGACACCGTCCCCCCGACACCGTCTCCCCGACACCGTCCCCCCGACACCGTCCCCCCGACACCGTCCCCCCGACACCGTCCCCCCCAGACACCGTCCCCCAGACACCGTCCCCCCGACACCGTCCCCCCCGACACCGTCCCCCCGGCACCCTCTCCCCAGACACCGTCTCCCCGACACCGTCCCCCAGACACCGTCCCCCCGACACCGTCCCCCCGACACCGTCCCCCCGACACCGCCCCCCAGACACCGTCCCCCCGACACCGTCCCCCCGACACCGTCCCCCCGACACCATCCCCCCGACACCGTCCCCCCAGACACCGCCCACCCCGATACCGTCCCCCAGACACCGTCCCCCCGACACCGTCCCCCCGACACCGCCCCCCAGACACCATCCCCCCGACACCGTCCCCCCGACACCGTCCCCCCGACACCGTCCCCCCGACACCGTCCCCCTAGACACCGACCCCCCGATACCGTCCCCCAGACACCGTCCCTCCGACACCGTCCCCCCGACACCGTCCCCCCGACACCGTCCCCCAGACACCGTCCCCCACTCTCCCCCCGACACCGTCCCCCCGACACCGTCCCCCCCGACACCGTCTCCCCGACACCGTCCCCCAGACACCGTCCCCCCGACACCGTCTCCTCCAGACACCGTCCCCCAGACACCGTCTCCTCCAGACACCGTCCCCCAGACACCGTCCCCCCGACACCGCCCCCCGGACACCGTCCCCCCGACACCGTCCCCCCGACACCGTCCCCCAGACACCGTCCCCCCGACACCGTCCCCCCCGACACCGTCTCCCCGACACCGTCCCCCAGACACCGTCCCCCCGACACCGTCTCCCCAGACACCGTCCCCCAGACACCGTCCCCCCGACACCGTCTCCTCCAGACACCGTCCCCCAGACACCGTCTCCTCCAGACACCGTCCCCCAGACACCGTCCCCCCGACACCGCCCCCCGGACACCGTCCCCCAGACACCGTCCCCCCGGCACCCTCTCCCCAGACACCGTCTCCCCGACACCGTCCCCCAGACACCGTCCCCCAGACACCGTCCCCCAGACACCGTCCCCCCGACACCGTCCCCCCGATACCGTCCCCCCGACACCGTCCCCCAGACACCGTCCCCCCGACAGCGTCCCCCCGACACCGTCCCCCCGGCACCCTCTCCCCAGACACCGTCTCCCCGACACCGTCCCCCAGACACCGTCCCCCAGACACCGTCCCCCAGACACCGTCCCCCCGACACCGTCCCCCCGACACCGTCCCCCCGACACCGTCCCCCAGACACCGTCCCCCCGACAACGTCCCCCCGGCACCCTCTCCCCCGACACCGTCTCCTCCAGACACCGTCCCCCCGACACCGTCCCCCCAGACACCGTCCCCCAGACACCGTCCCCCCGACACCGTCTCCTCCAGACACCGTCCCCCCGACACCGTCCCCCCGACACCGTCCCCCCGACACCGTCCCCCAGACACCGTCCCCCAGACACCGTCCCCCCAGACACCGTCCCCCCGACACCTTCCCCCCAGACACCGTCCCCCAGACACCGTCCCCCCGACACCGTCCCCCCGACACCGTCCCCCCGACACCGTCCCCCAGACACCGTCCCCCAGACACCGTCCCCCAGACACCGTCCCCCCGACACCGTCCCCCCGACACCGTCCCCCCAGACACCGTCCCCCCTAGACACCGTCCCCCCAGACACCGTCCCCCAGACACCGTCCCCCCAGACACCGTCCCCCCGACACCGTCCCCCCGACACCGTCCCCCAGACACCGTCCCCCCGACACCGTCCCCCCGACACCGTCCCCCCGACACCGCCCCCCAGACACCGTCCCCCCGACACCGTCCCCCCGACACCGTCCCCCCGACACCATCCCCCCGACACCGTCCCCCCAGACACCGCCCACCCCGATACCGTCCCCCAGACACCGTCCCCCCGACACCGTCCCCCCGACACCGTCCCCCCGACACCGCCCCCCAGACACCATCCCCCCGACACCGTCCCCCCGACACCGTCCCCCCGACACCGTCCCCCCGACACCGTCCCCCTAGACACCGACCCCCCGATACCGTCCCCCAGACACCGTCCCCCCGACACCGTCCCCCCGACACCGTCCCCCCGACACCGTCCCCCAGACACCGTCCCCCACTCTCCCCCCGACACCGTCCCCCCGACACCGTCCCCCCCGACACCGTCTCCCCGACACCGTCCCCCAGACACCGTCCCCCCGACACCGTCTCCTCCAGACACCGTCCCCCAGACACCGTCTCCTCCAGACACCGTCCCCCAGACACCGTCCCCCCGACACCGCCCCCCGGACACCGTCCCCCCGACACCGTCCCCCCGACACCGTCCCCCAGACACCGTCCCCCCGACACCGTCCCCCCCGACACCGTCTCCCCGACACCGTCCCCCAGACACCGTCCCCCCGACACCGTCTCCCCAGACACCGTCCCCCAGACACCGTCCCCCCGACACCGTCTCCTCCAGACACCGTCCCCCAGACACCGTCTCCTCCAGACACCGTCCCCCAGACACCGTCCCCCCGACACCGCCCCCCGGACACCGTCCCCCAGACACCGTCCCCCCGGCACCCTCTCCCCAGACACCGTCTCCCCGACACCGTCCCCCAGACACCGTCCCCCAGACACCGTCCCCCAGACACCGTCCCCCCGACACCGTCCCCCCGATACCGTCCCCCCGACACCGTCCCCCAGACACCGTCCCCCCGACACCGTCCCCCCGACACCGTCCCCCCGGCACCCTCTCCCCAGACACCGTCTCCCCGACACCGTCCCCCAGACACCGTCCCCCAGACACCGTCCCCCCGACACCGTCCCCCCGACACCGTCCCCCCGACACCGTCCCCCAGACACCGTCCCCCCGACAACGTCCCCCCGGCACCCTCTCCCCCGACACCGTCTCCTCCAGACACCGTCCCCCCGACACCGTCCCCCCAGACACCGTCCCCCAGACACCGTCCCCCCGACACCGTCTCCTCCAGACACCGTCCCCCCGACACCGTCCCCCCGACACCGTCCCCCCGACACCGTCCCCCAGACACCGTCCCCCAGACACCGTCCCCCCAGACACCGTCCCCCCGACACCGTCCCCCCAGACACCGTCCCCCAGACACCGTCCCCCCGACACCGTCCCCCCGACACCGTCCCCCCGACACCGTCCCCCAGACACCGTCCCCCAGACACCGTCCCCCAGACACCGTCCCCCCGACACCGTCCCCCCGACACCGTCCCCCCAGACACCGTCCCCCCTAGACACCGTCCCCCCAGACACCGTCCCCCAGACACCGTCCCCCCAGACACCGTCCCCCCGACACCGTCCCCCCGACACCGTCCCCCCAGACACCGTCCCCCCTAGACACCGTCCCCCCAGACACCGTCCCCCAGACACCGTCCCCCCAGACACTGTCCCCCCGACACCGTCCCCCCGACACCGTCTCCCCGACACCGTCCCCCCGACACCGTCCCCCAGACTCCGTCCCCCCAGACACCGTCCCCCAGACTCCGTCCCCCAGACACCGTCCCCCAGACACCGTCCCCCCGGACACCGTCCCCCAGACTCCGTCCCCCCGACACCGTCCCCCAGACACCGTCCCCCCGACACCGTCCCCCCAGACACCGTCCCCCAGACACCGTCCCCCAGACACCGTCCCCCCGACACCGTCCCCCCGACACCGTCCCCCCGACACCGTCCCCCAGACACCGTCCCCCCCTCTCCCCCCAGACACCGTCCCCCCGACACCGTCCCCCAGACACCGTCCCCCAGACACCGTCCCCCAGACACCGTCCCCCCGACACCGTCCCCCCAGACACCGTCCCCCCCAGACACCGTCCCCCCAGACACCGTCCCCCCCTCTCCCCCCAGACACCGTCCCCCCGACACCGTCCCCCAGACACCGTCCCCCCCTCTCCCCCCCGACATCGTCCCCCCGACACCGCCCCCCAGACACCGTCCCCCCGACATCGTCCCCCCGACATCGTCCCCCCGACACCGTCCCCCCGACACCGTCCCCCCGACACCGTCCCCCCGACACCGTCCCCCCGACACCGTCCCCCCCTCTCCCCCAGACACCGTCCCCCCCGACACCGTCCCCCAGACACCGTCCCCCCCGACACCGTCCCCCCGACACCGTCCCCCCGACACCGTCTCCCCGTCCCCCGACACCGTCCCCCCGACACCGTCCCCCCGACACCGTCCCCCCGACACCGTCCCCTAGACACCGCCCCCCTGACACCGTCCCCCTGACACCGTCCCCCCGACACCGTCCCCCAGACACCGTCCCCCCGACACCGTCCCCCAGACACCGTCCCCCCGACACCGTCCCCCCCTCTCCCCCCGACACCGTCCCCCCCTCTCCCCCAGACACTGTCCCCCCCGACACCGTCCCCCAGACACCGCCCCCCCGACACCGCCCCCCAGACACCGTCCCCCCGACACCGTCCCCCCGACACCGATACCCAGACACCGTCCCCCAGACACCGTCCCCCCGACACCGCCCCCCAGACACCGTCCCCCCGACACCGCCCCCCAGACACCGTCCCCCCGACACCGTCCCCCCGACACCGTCCCCCCGACACCGTCCCCCCGACACCGTCCCCCCGACACCGTCCCCTCCGACACCGTCCCCCCGACACCGTCCCCCCGACACCGTCCCCCCCGACACCGTCCCCCCAGACACCGTCCCCCCAGACACCGTCCCCCCAGACACCGTCCCCCAGACACCGTCCCCCAGACACCGTCCCCCCAGACACCGTCCCCCCAGACACCGTCCCCCAGACACCGTCCCCCAGACACCGTCCCCCCAGACACCGTCCCCCCAGACACCGTCCCCCCAGACACCGTCCCCCAGACACCGTCCCCCCAGACACCGTCCCCCCAGACACCGTCCCCCAGACACCGTCCCCCCGACACCGTCCCCCCGACACCGTCCCCCAGACACCGTACCCCCGACACCGTCCCCCCGACACCGTCCCCCCGACACCGTCCCCCCGACACCGTCCCACAGACACCGTCCCCCCGACACCGTCCCCCAGACACCGTCCCCCCGACACCGTCCCCCAGACACCGTCCCCCAGACACCGTCCCCCCGACACCGTCCCCCCAGACACCGTCCCCCCAGACACCGTCCCCCCCTCTCCCCCCAGACACCGTACCCCCGACACCGTCCCCCCGACACCGTTCCCCCGACACCGTCCCCCAGACACCGTCCCCCCGACACCGTCCCCCCAGACACCGTCCCCCCTAGACACCGTCCCCCCAGACACCGTCCCCCCAGACACCGTCCCCCCCTCTCCCCCCAGACACCGTCCCCCAGACACCGTCCCCCCAGACACCGTCCCCCCCTCTCCCCCCAGACACCGTACCCCCGACACCGTCCCCCCAGACACCGTCCCCCCCTCTCCCCCCAGACACCGTACCCCCGACACCGTCCCCCCGACACCGTCCCCCAGACACCGTCCCCCTGACACCGTCCCCCCGACACCGTCCCCCCCAGACACCATCCCCCCGACACCGTCCCCCAGACACCGTTCCCCCGACACCGTCCCCCCGACACCGTCCACCCGACACCGTCCCCCAGACACCGTCCCCCCCTCTCCCCCCGACACCGTCCCCCCGACACCGTCCCCCCGACACCGTCCCCCAGACACCGTCCCCCCCTCTCCCCCAGACACCGTCCCCCCAGACACCGTCCCCCCCTCTCCCCCCGACACCGTCCCCCCGACACCGTCCCCCCAGACACCGTCCCCCCGAGACACCGTCCCCCCAGACACCGTCCCCCCAGACACCGTCCCCCCCTCTCCCCCCAGACACCGTACCCCCGACACCGTCCCCCCCGACACCGTCCCCCAGACACCATCCCCCCGACACCGTCCCCCAGACACCGTTCCCCCGACACCGTCCCCCCGACACCGTCCCCCCGACACCGTCCCCCAGACACCGTCCCCCCGACACCGTCCCCCAGACACCCTCTCCCCAGACACCGTCCCCCCAGACACCGTCCCCCCCTCTCCCCCAGACACCGTCCCCCCGACACCGTCCCCCCGACACCGTCCCCCCGACACCGTCACCCCGACACCGTCCCCCAGACACCGTCCCCCCGTCACCGTCCCCCCGACACCGTCCCCCCGACACCGTCCCCCAGACACCGTCCCCCCGACACCGTCCCCCCGACACCGTCCCCCAGACACCGTCCCCCCCGACACCGTCCCCCCGACACCGTACCCCAGACACCGTCCCCCCGACACCGTCCCACCGACACCGCCCCCCCGACACCGTCCCCCAGACTCCGTCCCCCCGACACCGTCCCCCAGACACCGTCCCCCCGACACCGTCCCCCCGACACCGTCCCCCCAGACACCGTCCCCCCAGACACCGTCCCCCCCGACACCGTCCCCCAGACACCGTCCCCCCGACACCGTCCCCCCGGCACCGTCCCCCCGACACCGTCCCCCCGACACCGTCCCCCCGACACCGTCCCACAGACACCGTCCCCCCGACACCGTCCCCCCAGACACCGTCCCCCGGACACCGTCCCCCGGACACCGTCCCCCGGACACCGTCCCCCCAGACACCGTCCCCCCAGACACCGTCCCCCAGACACCGTCCCCCAGACACCGTCCCCCAGACTCCGTCCCCCCGGACACCGTCCCCCCGGACACCGTCCCCCGGACACCGTCCCCCGGACACCGTCCCCCCGACATCGTCCCCCCGACATCGTCCCCCCGACACCGTCCCCCCGACACCGTCCCCCCGACACCGTCCCCCCCTCTCCCCCAGACACCGTCCCCCCCGACACCGTCCCCCAGACACCGTCCCCCCCGACACCGTCCCCCCGACACCGTCCCCCCGACACCGTCTCCCCGTCCCCCCGACACCGTCCCCCAGACACCGTCCCCCCGACACCGTCCCACCGACACCGTCCCCCCGACACCGTCCCCCCGACACCGTCCCCTAGACACCGCCCCCCTGACACCGTCCCCCTGACACCGTCCCCCCGACACCGTCCCCCCGACACCGTCCCCCAGACACCGTCCCCCCGACACCGTCCCCCCCTCTCCCCCCGACACCGTCCCCCCCTCTCCCCCAGACACTGTCCCCCCCGACACCGTCCCCCAGACACCGTCCCCCCGACACCGCCCCCCAGACACCGTCCCCCCGACACCGTCCCCCCGACACCGATACCCAGACACCGTCCCCCAGACACCGTCCCCCCGACACCGCCCCCCAGACACCGTCCCCCCGACACCGCCCCCCAGACACCGTCCCCCCGACACCGTCCCCCCGACACCGTCCCCCCGACACCGTCCCCCCGACACCGTCCCCCCGACACCGTCCCCTCCGACACCGTCCCCCCGACACCGTCCCCCCGACACCGTCCCCCCCGACACCGTCCCCCCAGACACCGTCCCCCCAGACACCGTCCCCCCAGACACCGTCCCCCAGACACCGTCCCCCAGACACCGTCCCCCCAGACACCGTCCCCCCTAGACACCGTCCCCCCAGACACCGTCCCCCCCTCTCCCCCCAGACACCGTACCCCCGACACCGTCCCCCCGACACCGTCCCCCAGACACCGTTCCCCCGACACCGTCCCCCCAGACACCGTCCCCCCTAGACACCGTCCCCCCAGACACCGTCCCCCCAGACACCGTCCCCCCCTCTCCCCCCAGACACCGTCCCCCAGACACCGTCCCCCCAGACACCGTCCCCCCCTCTCCCCCCAGACACCGTACCCCCGACACCGTCCCCCCAGACACCGTCCCCCCCTCTCCCCCCAGACACCGTACCCCCGACACCGTCCCCCCGACACCGTCCCCCAGACACCGTCCCCCTGACACCGTCCCCCCGACACCGTCCCCCCCAGACACCATCCCCCCGACACCGTCCCCCAGACACCGTTCCCCCGACACCGTCCCCCCGACACCGTCCACCCGACACCGTCCCCCAGACACCGTCCCCCCCTCTCCCCCCGACACCGTCCCCCCGACACCGTCCCCCCGACACCGTCCCCCAACACCGTCCCCCAGACACCGTCCCCCCCTCTCCCCCAGACACCGTCCCCCCAGACACCGTCCCCCCCTCTCCCCCCGACACCGTCCCCCCGACACCGTCCCCCCAGACACCGTCCCCCCTAGACACCGTCCCCCCAGACACCGTCCCCCCAGACACCGTCCCCCCCTCTCCCCCCAGACACCGTACCCCCGACACCGTCCCCCCCGACACCGTCCCCCAGACACCATCCCCCCGACACCGTCCCCCAGACACCGTTCCCCCGACACCGTCCCCCCGACACCGTCCCCCCGACACCGTCCCCCCGACACCGTCCCCCAGACACCCTCTCCCCAGACACCGTCCCCCCAGACACCGTCCCCCCCTCTCCCCCAGACACCGTCCCCCCGACACCGTCCCCCCGACACCGTCCCCCCGACACCGTCACCCCGACACCGTCCCCCAGACACCGTCCCCCCGTCACCGTCCCCCCGACACCGTCCCCCCCGACACCGTCCCCCCCGACACCCTCTCCCCAGACACCGTCCCCCCGACACCGTCCCCCCGACACCGTCCTGCCGACACCGTCCCCCCGACACCGTCCCCCCGACACCGTCCCCCCGACACCGTCCCCCCGACACCGTCCCCCAGACACCGTCCCCCCGACACCGTCCCCCCGACACCGTCCCCCAGACACCGTCCCCCCCGACACCGTCCCCCCGACACCGTACCCCAGACACCGTCCCCCCGACACCGTCCCACCGACACCGCCCCCCCGACACCGTCCCCCAGACTCCGTCCCCCCGACACCGTCCCCCAGACACCGTCCCCCCGACACCGTCCCCCCGACACCGTCCCCCCAGACACCGTCCCCCCCGACACCGTCCCCCCGACACCGTCCCCCCGGCACCGTCCCCCCGACACCGTCCCCCCGACACCGTCCCCCCGACACCGTCCCCCCCGACACCGTCCCCCAGACACCGTCCCCCCGACACCGTCCCCCCGGCACCGTCCCCCCGACACCGTCCCCCCGACACCGTCCCCCGACACCGTCCCCCAGACACCGTCCCCCCGACACCGTCCCCCCGACACCGTCCCCCCAGACACCGTCCCCCGGACACCGTCCCCCGGACACCGTCCCCCGGACACCGTCCCCCCAGACACCGTCCCCCCTGACACCGTCCCCCAGACACCGTCCCCCAGACTCCGTCCCCCCGGACACCGTCCCCCCGGACACCGTCCCCCGGACACCGTCCCCCGGACACCGTCCCCCAGACACCGTCCCCCCGACACCGTCCCCCCGACACCGTCCCCCCAGACACCGTCCCCCAGACACCGTCCCCCAGACACCGTCCCCCAGACACCGTCCCCCCGACACCGTCCCCCCGACACCGTCCCCCCCGACACCGTCCCCCCCGACACCGTCCCCCCAGACACCGTCCCCCCGACACCGTCCCCCCCAGACACCGTCCCCCCCAGACACCGTCCCCCAGACACCGTCCCCCCGACACCGTCCCCCCGACACCGTCCCCCCGACACCGTCCCCCCGACACCGTCCCTCCGACACCGTCCCCCAGACACCGTCCCCCAGACACCGTCCCCCCGACACCGTCCCCCCCAGACACCGTCCCCCAGACACCGTCCCCCCGACACCGTCCCCCCGACACCGTCCCCCCAGACACCGTCCCCCCGACACCGTCCCCCCGACACCGTCCCTCCGACACCGTCCCCCCGACACCGTCCCCCAGACACCGTCCCCCAGACACCGTCCCCCCGACACGGTCCCCCCGACACCGTCCCCCCAGACACCGTCCCCCCGACACCGTCCCCCCGACACCGTCCCTCCGACACCGTCCCCCAGACACCGTCCCCCAGACACCGTCCCCCAGACACCGTCCCCCCGACACGGTCCCCCCGACACCGTCCCCCCGACACCGTCCCTCCGACACCGCCCCCCAGACACCGTCCCCCCAGACACCGTCCCCCAGACACCGTCCCCCAGACACCGTCCCCCCGACACCGTCCCCCCGACACCGTCCCCCCGACACCGTCCCCCCAGACACCGTCCCCCCGACACCGTCCCCCCAGACACCGTCCCCCCGACACCGTCCCTCCGACACCGTCCCCCAGACACCGTCCCCCAGACACCGTCCCTCCGACACCGTCCCCCCGACACCGTCCCACAGACACCGTCCCCCCGACACCGTCCCCCCGACACCGTCCCACAGACACCGTCCCCCCGACACCGTCCCCCCGACACCGTCCCCCCGACACCGTCCCCCCAGACACCGTCCCCCCGACACCGTCCCCCAGACACCGTCCCCCCGACACCGTCCCCCCGACACCGTCCCCCCGACACCGTCCCCCCGACACCGTCCCCCCCGACACCGTCCCCCCAGACACCGCCCCCCCGACACCGTCCCCCCGACACCGCCCCCCCGACACCGTCCCCCCGACACCGTCCCCCCGACACCGTCCCCCAGACACCGTCCCCCCGACACCGTCCCCCCGACACCGTCCCCCCGACACCGTCCCCCCGACACCGTCCCCCCGACACCGTCCCCCCGACACCGCCCCCCCGACACCGTCCCCCCAGACACCGTCCCCCAGACACCGTCCCCCAGACACCGTCCCCCCGACACCGTCCCCCCGACACCGTCCCCCCGACACCGTCCCCCAGACACCGTCCCCCAGACACCGTCCCCCCGACACCGTCCCCCCGACACCGCCCCCCCGACACCGTCCCCCCAGACACCGTCCCCCCGACACCGTCCCCCAGACACCGTCCCCCAGACACCGTCCCCCCGACACCGTCCCCCCGACACCGTCCCCCCGACACCGTCCCCCCGACACCGTCCCCCAGACACCGTCCCCCAGACACCGTCCCCCCGACACCGTCCCCCCGACACCGCCCCCCCGACACCGTCCCCCCCGACACCGTCCCCCCGACACCGTCCCCCCGACACCGCCCCCCCGACACCGTCCCCCCAGACACCGTCCCCCCGACACCGTCCCCAGACACCGTCCCCCAGACACCGTCCCCCCGACACCGTCCCCCAGACACCGTCCCCCATCCGACACAGTCCCCCCAGACACCGTCCCCCCGACACCGTCCCCCCGACACCGTCCCCCAGACACCGTCCCCCAGACACCGTCCCCCCCAGACACCGTCCCCCCAGACACCGTCCCCCCGACACCGTCCCCCCGACACCGCCCCCCCGACACCGTCCCCCCGTCCCCCAGACACCGTCCCACAGACACCGTCCCCCAGACACCGTCCCCCCGACCCGTCCCCCCGACACTGTCCCCCCGACACCGTCCCCCCGGACACCCCCCCCCCCGACACCGTCCCCCCGACACCGTCCCCCCGACACCGTCCCCCAGACACCGTCCCCCGACACCGTCCCCCAGACACCGTCCCCCCCGACACCGTCCCCCAGACACCGTCCCCCGACACCGTCCCCCCGACACCGTCCCCCTCAGACACCGTCCCCCGACACCGTCCCCCGACACCGTCCCCCCGACACCGTCCCCCCGGACACCGTCCCCCCGACACCGTTCCCCCGACACCGTCCCCCCGACACCGTCCCCCCGACACCGTCCCCCCGACACCGTCCCCCCAGACACCGTCCCCCGACACCGTCCCCCAGACACCGCCCCCCCGGACACCGTCCCCCCGACACCGTCCCCCCGACACCGTCCCCCCCCTCTCCTCCAGACACCGTCCCCCCAGACTCCGTCCCCCCGACACCGTCCCCCAGACACCGTCCCCCAGACACCGTCCCCCCGACACCGTCCCCCCGACACCGTCCCCCAGACTCCGTCCCCCAGACACCGTCCCCCCGACACCGTCCCCCCCAGACACCGTCCCCGCGACACCGTCCCCCCAGACTCCGTCCCCCAGACACCGTCCCCCCGACACCGTCCCCCCGACACCGTCCCCCAGACACCGTCCCCCAGACACCGTCCCCCCGACACCGTCCCCCCGACACCGTCCCCCCAGACACTGTCCCCCCGACACCGTCCCCCAGACACCGCCACCCACAGACACCGTCCCCCCGACACCGCCCCCCTGACACCGTCCCCCCGACACCGTCCCCCCGACACCGTCTCCCAGACACCGTCTCCCAGACACCGTCCCCCCGACACCGTCCCCCCGACACCGTCCCCCCGACACCGTCCCCCCGACACAGTCCCCCCAGACACCGTCCCCCAGACACCGTCCCCCAGACACCGTCCCCCCCGACACCGTCCCCACCCGACACACCTCTCCCCAGACACCGTCCCCCCAGACACCGTCCCCCCGACAACGTCCCCCCGACACCGTCCCCCCGTCCCCCCGACACCGTCCCCCCGACACCGTCCCCCCGACACCGTCCCCCCGACACCGTCCCCCCGACACCGTCCCCCAGACACCGTCCCCCCAGACACCGTCCCCCCAGACACCGTCCCCCAGACACCGTCCCCCAGACACCGTCCCCCAGACACCGTCCCCCCAGACACCGTCCCCCCGACACCGTCCCCCCGACACCGTCCCCTCGACACCGTCCCCCCGACACCGTCCCCCCGACACCGTCCCCCCGACACCGTCCCCCCGACACCGTCCCCCAGACAATGTCCCCCAGACACCGTCCCCCAGACACCGTCCCCCTCGACACCGTCCCCTCGACACCGTCCCCCCGACACCGTCCCCCGACACCGTCCCCCAGACAATGTCCCCCAGACACCGTCCCCCCGACACCGTCCCCCCGACACCGTCCCCCCGACACCGTCCCCCAGACACCGTCCCCCCGACACCGTCCCCCAGACACCCTCTCCCCAGACACCGTCCCCCAGACACCGTCCGCCAGACACCGTCCCACCCTCTCCCCCCAGACACCGTCCCCCAGACACCGTCCCCCCCAGACACCGTCCCCCAGACACCGTCCCCCCGACACCGTCCCCCCGACACCGTCCCCCCGACACCGTCCCCCCGACACCGTCCCCCCGACACCGTCCCCCCGACACCGTCCCCCCCAGACACCGTCCCCCCCAGGACACCGTCCCCCAGACACCCGTCCCCCCGACACCGTCCCCCCCGACACCGTCCCCCCGACACCGTCCCCCGACACCGTCCCCCCGACACCGTCCCCCCGACACCGTCCCCCCCGACACCGTCCCGACCGTCCCCCGACACCGTCCCCCCGACACCGTCCCCCCGACACAGTCCCCCCAGACACCGTCCCCCAGACACCGTCCCCCAGACACCGTCCCCCAGACACCGTCCCCCCCGACACCGTCCCCCCGACACCCTCTCCCCAGACACCGTCCCCCCCAGACACCGTCCCCCCGACAACGTCCCCCCGACACCGTCCCCCCCGTCCCCCCGACACCGTCCCCCCGACACCGTCCCCCCGACACCGTCCCCCAGACACCGTCCCACAGACACCGTCCCCCCAGACACCGTCCCCCCGACACCGTCCCCCCCAGACACCGTCCCCCAGACACCGTCCCCGACACCGTCCCCCCGACACCGTCCCCCCAGACACCGTCCCCCCGACACCGTCCCCCCGACACCGTCCCCCAGACACCGTCCCCCAGACACCGTCCCCCAGACACCGTCCCCCCAGACACCGTCCCCCCGACACCGTCCCCCAGACACCGTCCCCCCGACACCGTCCCCCCGACACCGTCCCCCCCGACACCGTCCCCCCGACACCGTCCCCCCCGACACCGTCCCCCCGACACCGTCCCCCCGACACCGTCCCCCAGACACCGTCCCCCCGACACCGTCCCCCCAGACACCGTCCCCCGACACCGTCCCCCGACACCGTCCCCCCAGACACCGTCCCCCCGACACCGTCCCCCAGACACCGTCCCCCAGACACCGTCCCCCCCGACACCGTCCCCCCCGACACCGTCCCCCCAGACACCGTCCCCCCCGACACCGTCCCCCCCGACACCGTCCCCCCGACACCGTCCCCCCAGACACCGTCCCCCCCGACACCGTCCCCCCGACACCGTCCCCCAGACACCGTCCCCCGACACCGTCCCCCCAGACACCGTCCCCCCTCGACACCGTCCCCCCGACACCGTCCCCCCAGACACCGTCCCCCCGACACCGTCCCCCCGACACCGTCCCCCAGACACCGTCCCCCCAGACACCGTCCCCCCGACACCGTCCCCCCGACACCGTCCCCCCGACACCGTCCCCCCGACACCGTCCCCCCGACACCGTCCCCCCAGACACCGTCCCCCAGACACCGTCCCCCGACACCGTCCCCCCGACACCGTCCCCCGACACCGTCCCCCCGACACCGTCCCCCCAGACACCGTCCCCCCGACACCGTCCCCCCGACACCGTCCCCACCGACACCGTCCCCCGACACCGTCCCCAGACACCGTCCCCCAGACACCGTCCCCCCGACACCGTCCCCAGACACCGTCCCCCCGACACCGTCCCCCCGACACCGTCCCACAGACACCGTCCCCCGACACCGTCCCCCCGACACCGTCCCCCCGACACCGTCCCCCAGACACCCGTCCCCCCGACACCGTCCCCCCGACACCGTCCCCCCGACACCGTCCCCCCGACACCGTCCCCCCGACACCGTCCCCCCGACACCGTCCCCCCGACACCGTCCCCCCGACACCGTCCCCCCCGACACCGTCCCCCCGACACCGTCCCCCCCGACACCGTCCCCCGACACCGTCCCCCCAGACACCCCCCAGACACCGTCCCCCCGACACCGTCCCCCAGACACCGCCCCCCCGGACACCGTCCCCCCGACACCGCCCCCCCGACACCGTCCCCCCCTCTCCTCCAGACACCGTCCCCCCAGACTCCGTCCCCCCGACACCGTCCCCCAGACACCGTCCCCCAGACACCGTCCCCCCGACACCGTCCCCCCGACACCGTCCCCCAGACTCCGTCCCCCAGACACCGTCCCCCCGACACCGTCCCCCCAGACACCGTCCCCGCGACACCGTCCCCCCAGACTCCGTCCCCCAGACACCGTCCCCCCGACACCGTCCCCCCGACACCGTCCCCCAGACACCGTCCCCCAGACACCGTCCCCCCGACACCGTCCCCCCGACACCGTCCCCCCAGACACTGTCCCCCCGACACCGTCCCCCAGACACCGCCACCCACAGACACCGTCCCCCCGACACCGCCCCCCTGACACCGTCCCCCCGACACCGTCCCCCCGACACCGTCTCCCAGACACCGTCTCCCAGACACCGACCCCCGACACCGTCCCCCCGACACCGTCCCCCCGACACCGTCCCCCCGACACAGTCCCCCCAGACACCGTCCCCCAGACACCGTCCCCCAGACACCGTCCCCCCCGACACCGTCCCCCCCGACACCCTCTCCCCAGACACCGTCCCCCCAGACACCGTCCCCCCGACAACGTCCCCCCGACACCGTCCCCCCGTCCCCCCGACACCGTCCCCCCGACACCGTCCCCCCGACACCGTCCCCCCGACACCGTCCCCCCGACACCGTCCCCCAGACACCGTCCCCCCAGACACTGTCCCCCCAGACACCGTCCCCCAGACACCGTCCCCCAGACACCGTCCCCCAGACACCGTCCCCCCGACACCGTCCCCCAGACACCGTCCCACAGACACCGTCCCCCCAGACACCGTCCCCCCGACACCGTCCCCCCCAGACACCGTCCCCCAGACACCGTCCCCCCGACACCGTCCCCCCGACACCGTCCCCCCAGACACCGTCCCCCCGACACCGTCCCCCCGACACCGTCCCCCCAGACACCGTCCCCCAGACACCGTCCCCCAGACACCGTCCCCCAGACACCGTCCCCCCGACACCGTCCCCCCAGA
Source organism: Scyliorhinus torazame (assembly GCF_047496885.1). Lineage (NCBI taxonomy): Eukaryota > Metazoa > Chordata > Chondrichthyes > Carcharhiniformes > Scyliorhinidae > Scyliorhinus > Scyliorhinus torazame. Next base: position 21,897 of record NW_027309023.1, read on the forward strand.
CACCGTCCCCCCGACACCGTCCCCCCGACACCGTCCCCCCCGACACCGTCCCCCCCGACACCGTCCCCCCCGACACCGTCCCCCCAGACACCGTCCCCCCGACACCGTCCCCCCAGACACCGTCCCCCCGACACCGTCCCCCCGACACCGTCCCTCCGACACCGTCCCCCAGACACCGTCCCCCAGACACCGTCCCCCCGACACCGTCCCCCCCAGACACCGTCCCCCAGACACCGTCCCCCCGACACCGTCCCCCCGACACCGTCCCCCCAGACACCGTCCCCCCGACACCGTCCCCCCGACACCGTCCCTCCGACACCGTCCCCCAGACACCGTCCCCCCAGACACCGTCCCCCCGACACCGTCCCCCCAGACACCGTCCCCCCGACACCGTCCCCCCGACACCGTCCCTCCGACACCGTCCCCCCGACACCGTCCCCCCAGACACCGTCCCCCCGACACCGTCCCCCCGACACCGTCCCCCAGACACCGTCCCCCAGACACCGTCCCCCCGACACGGTCCCCCCGACACGGTCCCCCCGACACCGTCCCTCCGACACCGCCCCCCAGACACCGTCCCCCCAGACACCGTCCCCCAGACACCGTCCCCCAGACACCGTCCCCCCGACACCGTCCCCCCGACACCGTCCCCCCGACACCGTCCCCCCAGACACCGTCCCCCCGACACCGTCCCCCCAGACACCGTCCCCCCGACACCGTCCCTCCGACACCGTCCCCCAGACACCGTCCCCCAGACACCGTCCCCCCGACACCGTCCCACAGACACCGTCCCCCCGACACCGTCCCCCCGACACCGTCCCACAGACACCGTCCCCCCGACACCGTCCCCCCGACACCGTCCCCCCGACACCGTCCCCCCGACACCGTCCCCCCAGACACCGTCCCCCCGACACCGTCCCCCCGACACCGTCCCCCCGACACCGTCCCCCCGACACCGTCCCCCCGACACCGTCCCCCCCGACACCGTCCCCCCAGACACCGCCCCCCCGACACCGCCCCCCCGACACCGCCCCCCCGACACCGTCCCCCCGACACCGTCCCCCCGACACCGTCCCCCCGACACCGTCCCCCCGACACCGTCCCCCCGACACCGTCCCCCCGACACCGTCCCCCCGACACCGTCCCCCCGACACCGCCCCCCCGACACCGTCCCCCCAGACACCGTCCCCCCGACACCGTCCCCCAGACACCGTCCCCCCGACACCGTCCCCCCGACACCGTCCCCCCGACACCGTCCCCCCGACACCGTCCCCCAGACACCGTCCCCCAGACACCGTCCCCCCGACACCGTCCCCCCGACACCGCCCCCCCGACACCGTCCCCCCAGACACCGTCCCCCAGACACCGTCCCCCAGACACCGTCCCCCCGACACCGTCCCCCAGACACCGTCCCCCATCCGACACAGTCCCCCCAGACACCGTCCCCCCGACACCGTCCCCCCGACACCGTCCCCCAGACACCGTCCCCCAGACACCGTCCCCCCCAGACACCGTCCCCCCAGACACCGTCCCCCCGACACCGTCCCCCCGACACCGCCCCCCCGACACCGTCCCCCCGTCCCCCAGACACCGTCCCACAGACACCGTCCCCCAGACACCGTCCCCCCGACCCGTCCCCCCGACACTGTCCCCCCGACACCGTCCCCCCGGACACCCCCCCCCCCGACACCGTCCCCCCGACACCGTCCCCCCGACACCGTCCCCCAGACACCGTCCCCCCGACACCGTCCCCCAGACACCGTCCCCCCCGACACCGTCCCCCAGACACCGTCCCCCGACACCGTCCCCCCGACACCGTCCCCCTCAGACACCGTCCCCCAGACACCGTCCCCCCGACACCGTCCCCCGACACCGTCCCCCCGACACCGTCCCCCCGGACACCGTCCCCCCGACACCGTTCCCCCGACACCGTCCCCCCGACACCGTCCCCCCGACACCGTCCCCCCGACACCGTCCCCCGACACCGTCCCCCCGACACCGTCCCCCCGGACACCGTCCCCCCGACACCGTTCCCCCGACACCGTCCCCCCGACACCGTCCCCCCGACACCGTCCCCCCGACACCGTCCCCCCAGACACCGTCCCCCCGACACCGTCCCCCAGACACCGCCCCCCCGGACACCGTCCCCCCGACACCGTCCCCCCGACACCGTCCCCCCCTCTCCTCCAGACACCGTCCCCCCAGACTCCGTCCCCCCGACACCGTCCCCCAGACACCGTCCCCCAGACACCGTCCCCCCGACACCGTCCCCCCGACACCGTCCCCCAGACTCCGTCCCCCAGACACCGTCCCCCCGACACCGTCCCCCCAGACACCGTCCCCGCGACACCGTCCCCCCAGACTCCGTCCCCCAGACACCGTCCCCCCGACACCGTCCCCCAGACACCGTCCCCCAGACACCGTCCCCCCGACACCGTCCCCCCGACACCGTCCCCCCAGACACTGTCCCCCCGACACCGTCCCCCAGACACCGCCACCCACAGACACCGTCCCCCCGACACCGCCCCCCTGACACCGTCCCCCCGACACCGTCCCCCCGACACCGTCTCCCAGACACCGTCTCCCAGACACCGTCCCCCCGACACCGTCCCCCCGACACCGTCCCCCCGACACCGTCCCCCCGACACAGTCCCCCCAGACACCGTCCCCCAGACACCGTCCCCCAGACACCGTCCCCCCCGACACCGTCCCCCCCGACACCCTCTCCCCAGACACCGTCCCCCCAGACACCGTCCCCCCGACAACGTCCCCCCGACACCGTCCCCCCGTCCCCCCGACACCGTCCCCCCGACACCGTCCCCCCGACACCGTCCCCCCGACACCGTCCCCCCGACACCGTCCCCCAGACACCGTCCCCCCAGACACCGTCCCCCCAGACACCGTCCCCCAGACACCGTCCCCCAGACACCGTCCCCCAGACACCGTCCCCCCGACACCGTCCCCCAGACACCGTCCCACAGACACCGTCCCCCCAGACACCGTCCCCCCGACACCGTCCCCCCCAGACACCGTCCCCCAGACACCGTCCCCCCGACACCGTCCCCCCGACACCGTCCCCCCAGACACCGTCCCCCCGACACCGTCCCCCCGACACCGTCCCCCCAGACACCGTCCCCCAGACACCGTCCCCCAGACACCGTCCCCCAGACACCGTCCCCCCGACACCGTCCCCCCAGACACCGTCCCCCCGACACCGTCCCCCCGACACCGTCCCCCCCGACACCGTCCCCCCCGACACCGTCCCCCCCGACACCGTCCCCCCAGACACCGTCCCCCCGACACCGTCCCCCCAGACACCGTCCCCCCGACACCGTCCCCCCGACACCGTCCCTCCGACACCGTCCCCCAGACACCGTCCCCCAGACACCGTCCCCCCGACACCGTCCCCCCCAGACACCGTCCCCCAGACACCGTCCCCCCGACACCGTCCCCCCGACACCGTCCCCCCAGACACCGTCCCCCCGACACCGTCCCCCCGACACCGTCCCTCCGACACCGTCCCCCAGACACCGTCCCCCCAGACACCGTCCCCCCGACACCGTCCCCCCAGACACCGTCCCCCCGACACCGTCCCCCCGACACCGTCCCTCCGACACCGTCCCCCCGACACCGTCCCCCCAGACACCGTCCCCCCGACACCGTCCCCCCGACACCGTCCCCCAGACACCGTCCCCCAGACACCGTCCCCCCGACACGGTCCCCCCGACACGGTCCCCCCGACACCGTCCCTCCGACACCGCCCCCCAGACACCGTCCCCCCAGACACCGTCCCCCAGACACCGTCCCCCAGACACCGTCCCCCCGACACCGTCCCCCCGACACCGTCCCCCCGACACCGTCCCCCCAGACACCGTCCCCCCGACACCGTCCCCCCAGACACCGTCCCCCCGACACCGTCCCTCCGACACCGTCCCCCAGACACCGTCCCCCAGACACCGTCCCCCCGACACCGTCCCACAGACACCGTCCCCCCGACACCGTCCCCCCGACACCGTCCCACAGACACCGTCCCCCCGACACCGTCCCCCCGACACCGTCCCCCCGACACCGTCCCCCCGACACCGTCCCCCCAGACACCGTCCCCCCGACACCGTCCCCCCGACACCGTCCCCCCGACACCGTCCCCCCGACACCGTCCCCCCGACACCGTCCCCCCCGACACCGTCCCCCCAGACACCGCCCCCCCGACACCGCCCCCCCGACACCGCCCCCCCGACACCGTCCCCCCGACACCGTCCCCCCGACACCGTCCCCCCGACACCGTCCCCCCGACACCGTCCCCCCGACACCGTCCCCCCGACACCGTCCCCCCGACACCGCCCCCCCGACACCGTCCCCCCAGACACCGTCCCCCCGACACCGTCCCCCAGACACCGTCCCCCCGACACCGTCCCCCCGACACCGTCCCCCCGACACCGTCCCCCCGACACCGTCCCCCAGACACCGTCCCCCAGACACCGTCCCCCCGACACCGTCCCCCCGACACCGCCCCCCCGACACCGTCCCCCCAGACACCGTCCCCCAGACACCGTCCCCCAGACACCGTCCCCCCGACACCGTCCCCCAGACACCGTCCCCCATCCGACACAGTCCCCCCAGACACCGTCCCCCCGACACCGTCCCCCCGACACCGTCCCCCAGACACCGTCCCCCAGACACCGTCCCCCAGACACCGTCCCCCCCAGACACCGTCCCCCCAGACACCGTCCCCCCGACACCGTCCCCCCGACACCGCCCCCCCGACACCGTCCCCCCGTCCCCCAGACACCGTCCCACAGACACCGTCCCCCAGACACCGTCCCCCCGACCCGTCCCCCCGACACTGTCCCCCCGACACCGTCCCCCCGGACACCCCCCCCCCCGACACCGTCCCCCCGACACCGTCCCCCCGACACCGTCCCCCAGACACCGTCCCCCCGACACCGTCCCCCAGACACCGTCCCCCCCGACACCGTCCCCCAGACACCGTCCCCCGACACCGTCCCCCCGACACCGTCCCCCTCAGACACCGTCCCCCAGACACCGTCCCCCCGACACCGTCCCCCGACACCGTCCCCCCGACACCGTCCCCCCGGACACCGTCCCCCCGACACCGTTCCCCCGACACCGTCCCCCCGACACCGTCCCCCCGACACCGTCCCCCCGACACCGTCCCCCCGACACCGTCCCCCCAGACACCGTCCCCCCGACACCGTCCCCCAGACACCGCCCCCCCGGACACCGTCCCCCCGACACCGTCCCCCCGACACCGTCCCCCCCTCTCCTCCAGACACCGTCCCCCCAGACTCCGTCCCCCCGACACCGTCCCCCAGACACCGTCCCCCAGACACCGTCCCCCCGACACCGTCCCCCCGACACCGTCCCCCAGACTCCGTCCCCCAGACACCGTCCCCCCGACACCGTCCCCCCAGACACCGTCCCCGCGACACCGTCCCCCCAGACTCCGTCCCCCAGACACCGTCCCCCCGACACCGTCCCCCCGACACCGTCCCCCAGACACCGTCCCCCAGACACCGTCCCCCCGACACCGTCCCCCCGACACCGTCCCCCCAGACACTGTCCCCCCGACACCGTCCCCCAGACACCGCCACCCACAGACACCGTCCCCCCGACACCGCCCCCCTGACACCGTCTCCCCGACACCGTCTCCCAGACACCGTCTCCCAGACACCGTCCCCCCGACACCGTCCCCCCGACACCGTCCCCCCGACACCGTCCCCCCGACACAGTCCCCCCAGACACCGTCCCCCAGACACCGTCCCCCAGACACCGTCCCCCAGACACCGTCCCCCCCGACACCGTCCCCCCCGACACCCTCTCCCCAGACACCGTCCCCCCAGACACCGTCCCCCCGACAACGTCCCCCCGACACCGTCCCCCCGTCCCCCCGACACCGTCCCCCCGACACCGTCCCCCCGACACCGTCCCCCCGACACCGTCCCCCCGACACCGTCCCCCAGACACCGTCCCCCCAGACACCGTCCCCCCAGACACCGTCCCCCAGACACCGTCCCCCAGACACCGTCCCCCAGACACCGTCCCCCCAGACACCGTCCCCCCGACACCGTCCCCCCGACACCGTCCCCTCGACACCGTCCCCCCGACACCGTCCCCCCGACACCGTCCCCCCGACACCGTCCCCCCGACACCGTCCCCCAGACAATGTCCCCCAGACACCGTCCCCCAGACACCGTCCCCCTCGACACCGTCCCCTCGACACCGTCCCCCCGACACCGTCCCCCCGACACCGTCCCCCAGACAATGTCCCCCAGACACCGTCCCCCCGACACCGTCCCCCCGACACCGTCCCCCCGACACCGTCCCCCAGACACCGTCCCCCCGACACCGTCCCCCAGACACCCTCTCCCCAGACACCGTCCCCCAGACACCGTCCGCCAGACACCGTCCCACCCTCTCCCCCCAGACACCGTCCCCCAGACACCGTCCCCCCCAGACACCGTCCCCCAGACACCGTCCCCCCGACACCGTCCCCCAGACACCGTCCCCCCGACACCGTCCCCCCGACACCGTCCCCCCGACACCGTCCCCCCGACACCGTCCCCCCGACACCGTCCCCCCCAGACACCGTCCCCCCCAGACACCGTCCCCCAGACACCGTCCCCCCGACACCGTCCCCCCGACACCGTCCCCCCGACACCGTCCCCCCGACACCGTCCCCCCGACACCGTCCCCCCGACACAGTCCCCCCAGACACCGTCCCCCAGACACCGTCCCCCAGACACCGTCCCCCAGACACCGTCCCCCCCGACACCGTCCCCCCCGACACCCTCTCCCCAGACACCGTCCCCCCAGACACCGTCCCCCCGACAACGTCCCCCCGACACCGTCCCCCCGTCCCCCCGACACCGTCCCCCCGACACCGTCCCCCCGACACCGTCCCCCCGACACCGTCCCCCAGACACCGTCCCACAGACACCGTCCCCCCAGACACCGTCCCCCCGACACCGTCCCCCCGACACCGTCCCCCCGACACCGTCCCCCAAGACACCGTCCCCCAGACACCGTCCCCCCGACACCGCCCCCACGACACCGTCCCCCAGACACCGTCCCCCCAGACACCGTCCCCCAGACACCGTCCCCCGACACCGTCCCCCAGGCACCGTCCCCCAGACACCGTCCCCCCGACACCGCCCCCACGACACCGTCCCCCCGACACCGTCCCCCAGACACCGTCCCCCAGACACCGTCCCCCCAGACACCGTCCCCCAGACACCGTCCCCCAGACACCGTCCCCCCGACACCGTCCCCCAGACACCGTCCCCCAGACACCTTCCCCCCGACACCGTCCCCCCCAGACACCGTCCCCCCGACACCGTCCCCCAGACACCGTCCCCCAGACACCGTCCCCCCGACACCGTCCCCCAGACACCGTCCCCCCGACACCGTCCCCCAGACACCGTCCCCCCGACACCGTCCCCCAGACACCCTCTCCCCAGGCACCGTCCCCCCGACACCGTCCCCCAGACACCGTCCCCCCAGACACCGTCCCCCCGACACCGTCCCCCAGACACCGTCCCCCCAGACACCGTCCCCCCGACACCGTCCCCCAGACACCGTCCCCCCGACACCGTCCTCCGACACCGTCCCCCAGACACCGTCCCCCCGACACCGTCCTCCGACACCGTCCCCCAGACACCGTCCCCCAGACACCGTCCCCCAGACACCGTCCCCCCGACACCGTCCCCCAGACACCGTCCCCCCGACACCGTCCTCCGACACCGTCCCCCAGACACCGTCCCCCCGACACCGTCCTCCGACACCGTCCCCCAGACACCGTCCCCCAGACACCGTCCCCCCCGACACCGTCCCCCCAGACACCGTCCCCCCGACACCGTCCCCCCGACACCGTCCCCCCGACACCGTCCCCCCAGACACCGTCCCCCCGACACCGTCCCCCAGGCACCGTCCCCCAGGCACCATCCCCCCAGACACCGTCCCCCCAGACACCGTCCCCCCGACACCGTCCCCCAGACACCGTCCCCCAGACACCGTCTCCCCGACACCGTCCCCCAGACACCGTCCCCCAGACACCGTCCCCCAGACACCGTCTCCCCGACACCGTCCCCCCGACACCGTCCCCCCAGACACCGTCCCCCCGACACCGTCCCCCCGACACCGTCCCCCCCTCTCCCCCCGACACCGTCCCCCAGACACCGTCCCCCAGACACCGTCCCCCAGACACCGTCTCCCCAGACACCGTCCCCCCGACACCGTCCCCCCAGACACCGTCCCCCAGACACCGTCCCCCAGACGCCGTCCCCCCGACACCGTCCCCCCAGACACCGTCCCCCCGACACCGTCCCCCCGACACCGTCTCCCAGACAACGTCCCCCAGACACCGTCCCCCCGACACCGTCCCCCAGACACCGTCCCCCAGACACCGTCCCCCAGACACCCTCTCCCCAGACACCGTCCCCCAGACACCGTCCCCCCCGACACCGTCCCCCCGACACCGTCCCCCAGACACCGTCCCCCCGACACCGTCCCCCCGACACCGTCCCCCAGAATCCGTCCCCCCCTCTCCCCCCGACACCGTCCCCCCCGACACCGTCCCCCCGACACCGTCCCCCCGACACCGTCCCCCCCTCTCCCCCCGACACCGTCCCCCAGACACCGTCCCCCAGACACCGTCCCCCCGACACCGTCCCCCAGGCACCGTCCCCCCAGACACCGTCCCCCCGACACCGTCCCCCAGACACCGTCCCCCCGACACCGTCCCCCCGACACCGTCCCCCAGGCACCGTCCCCCCAGACACCGTCCCCCCGACACCGTCCCCCCGACACCGTCCCCCCGACACCGTCCCCCCGACACCGTCCCCCCAGACACCGTCCCCCAGACACCGTCCCCCCAGACACCGTCCCCCAGACACCGTCCCCCCGACACCGTCCCCCCGACACCGTCCCCCCAGACACCGTCCCCCCGACATCGTCCCCCAGACACCGTCCCCCAGACACCGTCCCCCCAGACACCGTCCCCCAGACACCGTCCCCACAGACACCGTCCCCCCGTCCCCCCGACACCGTCCCCCCGACACCGTCCCCCCGACACCGTCCCCCCAGACACCGTCCCCCAGACACCGTCCCCCAGACACCGTCCCCACGACACCGTCCCCCCGACACCGTCCCCCAGACACCGTCCACCAGACACCGTCCCCTCGACACCGTCCCCCAGACACCGTCCCCCAGACACCGTCCCTCCGACACCGTCCCCCAGACACCGTCCCTCCGACACCGTCCCCCCGACACCGTCCCCCAGACACCGTCCCCCCGACACCGTCCCCCCGACACCGTCCCCCCCGACACCGTCCCCCCAGACACCGTCCCCCCAGACACCGCCCCCCCGACACCGTCCCCCCGACACCGTCCCCCCGACACCGTCCCCCCGACACCGTCCCCCCGACACCGTCCCCCCGACACCGTCCCCCCGACACCGTCCCCCGACACCGTCCCCCCGACACCGTCCCCCCGACACCGTCCCCCCGACACCGTCCCACAGACACCGTCCCCCCGACACCGTCCCCCCGACACCGTCCCCCCGACACCGTCCCCCCGACACCGTCCCCCCGACACCGTCCCCCCCAGACACCGTCCCCCAGACACCGTCCCCCCGACACCGTCCCCCCGACACCGTCCCCCCAGACACCGTCCCCCCGACACCGTCCCCCCGACACCGTCCCCCCAGACACCGTCCCCCAGACACCGTCCCCCAGACACCGTCCCCCAGACACCGTCCCCCCGACACCGTCCCCCCAGACACCGTCCCCCCGACACCGTCCCCCCGACACCGTCCCCCCCGACACCGTCCCCCCCGACACCGTCCCCCCCGACACCGTCCCCCCAGACACCGTCCCCCCGACACCGTCCCCCCAGACACCGTCCCCCCGACACCGTCCCCCCGACACCGTCCCTCCGACACCGTCCCCCAGACACCGTCCCCCAGACACCGTCCCCCCGACACCGTCCCCCCCAGACACCGTCCCCCAGACACCGTCCCCCCGACACCGTCCCCCCGACACCGTCCCCCCAGACACCGTCCCCCCGACACCGTCCCCCCGACACCGTCCCTCCGACACCGTCCCCCAGACACCGTCCCCCCAGACACCGTCCCCCCGACACCGTCCCCCCAGACACCGTCCCCCCGACACCGTCCCCCCGACACCGTCCCTCCGACACCGTCCCCCCGACACCGTCCCCCCAGACACCGTCCCCCCGACACCGTCCCCCCGACACCGTCCCCCAGACACCGTCCCCCAGACACCGTCCCCCCGACACGGTCCCCCCGACACGGTCCCCCCGACACCGTCCCTCCGACACCGCCCCCCAGACACCGTCCCCCCAGACACCGTCCCCCAGACACCGTCCCCCAGACACCGTCCCCCCGACACCGTCCCCCCGACACCGTCCCCCCGACACCGTCCCCCCAGACACCGTCCCCCCGACACCGTCCCCCCAGACACCGTCCCCCCGACACCGTCCCTCCGACACCGTCCCCCAGACACCGTCCCCCAGACACCGTCCCCCCGACACCGTCCCACAGACACCGTCCCCCCGACACCGTCCCCCCGACACCGTCCCACAGACACCGTCCCCCCGACACCGTCCCCCCGACACCGTCCCCCCGACACCGTCCCCCCAGACACCGTCCCCCCGACACCGTCCCCCCGACACCGTCCCCCTCAGACACCGTCCCCCCGACACCGTCCCCCGACACCGTCCCCCCGACACCGTCCCCCCGGACACCGTCCCCCCGACACCGTTCCCCCGACACCGTCCCCCCGACACCGTCCCCCCGACACCGTCCCCCCGACACCGTCCCCCCGACACCGTCCCCCCGACACCGTCCCCCCAGACACCGTCCCCCCGACACCGTCCCCCAGACACCGCCCCCCGGACACCGTCCCCCCGACACCGCCCCCCCGACACCGTCCCCCCCTCTCCTCCAGACACCGTCCCCCCAGACTCCGTCCCCCCGACACCGTCCCCCAGACACCGTCCCCCAGACACCGTCCCCCATCCGACACCGTCCCCCAGACACCGTCTCCCCGACACCGTCCCCCCGACATCGTCCCCCCGACACCGTCCCCCCGACACCGTCCCCCCGACACCGTCCCCCCGACACCGTCCCCCCGACACCGTCCCCCCGACACCGTCCCCCCGACACCGTCCCCCAGACACCGTCCCCCAGACACCGTCCCCCCGACACCGTCCCCCCGACACCGTCCCCCCAGACACTGTCCCCCCGACACCGTCCCCCAGACACCGCCACCCACAGACACCGTCCCCCCGACACCGCCCCCCTGACACCGTCCCCCCGACACCGTCCCCCCGACACCGTCTCCCAGACACCGTCTCCCAGACACCGACCCCCGACACCGTCCCCCCGACACCGTCCCCCCGACACCGTCCCCCCGACACAGTCCCCCCAGACACCGTCCCCCAGACACCGTCCCCCAGACACCGTCCCCCCCGACACCGTCCCCCCCGACACCCTCTCCCCAGACACCGTCCCCCCAGACACCGTCCCCCCGACAACGTCCCCCCGACACCGTCCCCCCGTCCCCCCGACACCGTCCCCCCGACACCGTCCCCCCGACACCGTCCCCCCGACACCGTCCCCCCGACACCGTCCCCCAGACACCGTCCCCCCAGACACTGTCCCCCCAGACACCGTCCCCCAGACACCGTCCCCCAGACACCGTCCCCCAGACACCGTCCCCCCGACACCGTCCCCCAGACACCGTCCCACAGACACCGTCCCCCCAGACACCGTCCCCCCGACACCGTCCCCCCCAGACACCGTCCCCCAGACACCGTCCCCCCGACACCGTCCCCCCGACACCGTCCCCCCAGACACCGTCCCCCCGACACCGTCCCCCCGACACCGTCCCCCCAGACACCGTCCCCCAGACACCGTCCCCCAGACACCGTCCCCCAGACACCGTCCCCCCGACACCGTCCCCCCAGACACCGTCCCCCCGACACCGTCCCCCCGACACCGTCCCCCCCGACACCGTCCCCCCCGACACCGTCCCCCCCGACACCGTCCCCCCAGACACCGTCCCCCCGACACCGTCCCCCCAGACACCGTCCCCCCGACACCGTCCCCCCGACACCGTCCCTCCGACACCGTCCCCCAGACACCGTCCCCCAGACACCGTCCCCCCGACACCGTCCCCCCCAGACACCGTCCCCCAGACACCGTCCCCCCGACACCGTCCCCCCGACACCGTCCCCCCAGACACCGTCCCCCCGACACCGTCCCCCCGACACCGTCCCTCCGACACCGTCCCCCAGACACCGTCCCCCCAGACACCGTCCCCCCGACACCGTCCCCCCAGACACCGTCCCCCCGACACCGTCCCCCCGACACCGTCCCTCCGACACCGTCCCCCCGACACCGTCCCCCCAGACACCGTCCCCCCGACACCGTCCCCCCGACACCGTCCCCCAGACACCGTCCCCCAGACACCGTCCCCCCGACACGGTCCCCCCGACACGGTCCCCCCGACACCGTCCCTCCGACACCGCCCCCCAGACACCGTCCCCCCAGACACCGTCCCCCAGACACCGTCCCCCAGACACCGTCCCCCCGACACCGTCCCCCCGACACCGTCCCCCCGACACCGTCCCCCCAGACACCGTCCCCCCGACACCGTCCCCCCAGACACCGTCCCCCCGACACCGTCCCTCCGACACCGTCCCCCAGACACCGTCCCCCAGACACCGTCCCCCCGACACCGTCCCACAGACACCGTCCCCCCGACACCGTCCCCCCGACACCGTCCCACAGACACCGTCCCCCCGACACCGTCCCCCCGACACCGTCCCCCCGACACCGTCCCCCCGACACCGTCCCCCCAGACACCGTCCCCCCGACACCGTCCCCCCGACACCGTCCCCCCGACACCGTCCCCCCGACACCGTCCCCCCGACACCGTCCCCCCCGACACCGTCCCCCCGACACCGTCCCCCAGACACCGTCCCCCCGACACCGTCCCCCCGACACCGTCCCCCCGACACCGTCCCCCCGACACCGTCCCCCCGACACCGTCCCCCCGACACCGTCCCCCCGACACCGTCCCCCCGACACCATCCCCCCGACACCGCCCCCCCGACACCGTCCCCCCAGACACCGTCCCCCCGACACCGTCCCCCAGACACCGTCCCCCCGACACCGTCCCCCCCGACACCGTCCCCCAGACACCGTCCCCCCGACACCGCCCCCCAGACACCGTCCCCCAGACACCGTCCCCCAGACACCGTCCCCCCGACACCGCCCCCCCGACACCGTCCCCCCAGACACCGTCTCCCCGACACCGTCCCCCAGACACCGTCCCCCCGACACCGTCCCCCCGACACCGTCCCCCCGACACCGTCCCCCCGACACCGTCCCCCCGACACCGTCCCCCCGACACCGTCCCCCCGACACTGTCCCCCCGACACTGTCCCCCCGACACCGTCCCCCCCGACACCGTCCCCCCCGACACCGTCCCCCCGACACCGTCCCCCCGACACTGTCCCCCCGACACCGTCCCCCCGACACCGTCCCCCCGGCACCGTCCCCCCGACACCGTCCCCCCGACACCGTCCCCCAGACACCGTCCCCCAGACACCGTCCCCCATCCGACACCGTCCCCCAGACACCGTCCCCCATCCGACACCGTCCCCCAGACACCGTCCCCCTGACACCGTCCCCCAGACACCGTCCCCCATCCGACACCGTCCCCCAGACACCGTCCCCCAGACACCGTCTCCCCGACACCGTCCCCCATCCGACATCGTCCCCCCGACACCGTCCCCCCGACACCGTCCCCCCGACACCGTCCCCCCGACACCGTCCCCCCGACACCGTCCCCCCGACACCGTCCCCCCGACACCGTCCCCCCGACACCGACCCCCCGACACCGTCCCCCCGACACTGTCCCCCCGACACCGTCCCCCCGACACCGCCCCCCCGACACCGTCCCCCCAGACACCGTCCCCCCGACACCGTCCCCCAGACACCGTCCCCCAGACACCGTCCCCCAGACACCGTCCCCCAGACACCGTCCCCCATCCGACACCGTCCCCCAGACACCGTCTCCCCGACACCGTCCCCCCGACATCGTCCCCCCGACACCGTCCCCCCGACATCGTCCCCCCGACACCGTCCCCCCAGACACCGTCCCCCCGACACCGTCCCCCAGACACCGTCCCCCCGTCCCCCAGACACCGTCCCCCCGACACCGTCCCCCCGACACCGTCCCCCCGACACCGTCCCCCCGACACCGTCCCCCAGACACCGTCCCCCCGACACCGTCCCCCCGACACCGTCCCCCAGACACCGTCCCCCAGACACCGTCCCCCCAGACACCGTCCCCCAGACACCGTCTCCCCGACACCGTCCCCCAGACACCGTCCCCCCGACACCGTCCCCCCGACACCGTCCCCCCGACACCGTCCCCCCGACACCGTCCCCCCAGCACCGTCCCCCCGACACCGTCCCCCAGACACCGTCCCCCAGACACCGTCCCCCCAGACACCGTCCCCCAGACACCGTCCCCCAGACACCGTCCCCCCGACACCGTCCCCCAGACACCGTCCCCCCGACACCGTCCTCCGACACCGTCCCCCAGACACCGTCCCCCCGACACCGTCCTCCGACACCGTCCCCCAGACACCGTCCCCCAGACACCGTCCCCCCCGACACCGTCCCCCCAGACACCGTCCCCCCGACACCGTCCCCCCGACACCGTCCCCCCGACACCGTCCCCCCAGACACCGTCCCCCCGACACCGTCCCCCAGGCACCGTCCCCCAGGCACCATCCCCCCAGACACCGTCCCCCCAGACACCGTCCCCCCGACACCGTCCCCCAGACACCGTCTCCCCGACACCGTCCCCCAGACACCGTCCCCCAGACACCGTCCCCCAGACACCGTCCCCCCGACACCGTCCCCAGACACCGTCCCCCAGACACCGTCCCCCAGACACCGTCTCCCCGACACCGTCCCCCCGACACCGTCCCCCCGACACCGTCCCCCCCAGACACCGTCCCCCCGACACCGTCCCCCCGACACCGTCCCCCCCTCTCCCCCCGACACCGTCCCCCAGACACCGTCCCCCAGACACCGTCCCCCCAGACACCGTCCCCCCGACACCGTCCCCCCAGACACCGTCCCCCAGACACCGTTCCCCAGACGCCGTCCCCCCGACACCGTCCCCCCAGACACCGTCCCCCCGACACCGTCCCCCCGACACCGTCTCCCAGACAACGTCCCCCAGACACCGTCCCCCCGACACCGTCCCCCAGACACCGTCCCCCAGACACCCTCTCCCCAGACACCGTCCCCCAGACACCGTCCCCCCCGACACCGTCCCCCCGACACCGTCCCCCAGACACCGTCCCCCCGACACCGTCCCCCCGACACCGTCCCCCAGAATCCGTCCCCCCCTCTCCCCCCGACACCGTCCCCCCCGACACCGTCCCCCCGACACCGTCCCCCCGACACCGTCCCCCCCTCTCCCCCCGACACCGTCCCCCAGACACCGTCCCCCAGACACCGTCCCCCCGACACCGTCCCCCAGGCACCGTCCCCCCAGACACCGTCCCCCCGACACCGTCCCCCCGACACCGTCCCCCCGACACCGTCCCCCAGGCACCGTCCCCCCAGACACCGTCCCCCCGACACCGTCCCCCCGACACCGTCCCCCCGACACCGTCCCCCCGACACCGTCCCCCCGACACCGTCCCCCCAGACACCGTCCCCCAGACACCGTCCCCCCAGACACCGTCCCCCAGACACCGTCCCCCCGACACCGTCCCCCCGACACCGTCCCCCAGACACCGTCCCCCCGACATCGTCCCCCAGACACCGTCCCCCAGACACCGTCCCCCCAGACACCGTCCCCCAGACACCGTCCCCACAGACACCGTCCCCCCGTCCCCCCGACACCGTCCCCCCGACACCATCCCCCCAGACACCGTCCCCCCGACACCGTCCCCCCGACACCGTCCACCCAGACACCGTCCCCCAGACACCGTCCCCCCCGACACCGTCCCCCATCCGACACCGTCCCCCAGACACCGTCCCCCATCCGACACCGTCCCCCAGACACCGTCTCCCCGACACCGTCCCCCCGACACCGTCCCCCCGACACCGTCCCCCCGACACCGTCCCCCAGACACCGTCCCCCCGACACCGTCCCCCCGACACCGTCCCCCAGACACCGTCCCCCCGACACCGTCTCCTCCAGACACCGTCCCCCAGACACCGTCCCCCCCGACACCGTCTCCTCCAGACACCGTCCCCCCGACACCGTCCCCCCGACACCGTCCCCCAGACACCGTCCCCCAGACACCGTCCCCCCAGACACCGTCCCCCAGACACCGTCTCCCCGACACCGTCCCCCCGACACCGTCCCCCAGACACCGTCCCCCCGACACCGTCCCCCCGACACCGTCCCCCCGACACTGTCCCCCCGACACCGTCCCCCCGACACCGTCCCCCCGACACCGTCCCCCCGACACCGTCCCCCCCGACACCGTCCCCCAGACACCGTCCCCCCGACACCGTCCCCCCCGACACCGTCACCCCGACACCGTCCCCCCAGACACCGTCCCCCTGACACCGTCCCCCCGACACCGTCCCCCAGACACCGTCCCCCCGACACCGTCCCCCAGACACCGTCCCCCCAGACACCGTCTCCCCGACACCGTCCCCCAGACACCGTCCCCCCGACACCGTCCCCCCGACACCGTCCCCCCGACACTGTCCCCCCGACACCGTCCCCCCCGACACCGTCCCCCCGACACCGTCCCCCCGACACTGTCCCCCCGACACCGTCCCCCCGACACCGTCCCCCCGACACCGTCCCCCCGACACCGTCCCCCCGACACCGCCCCCCCGACACCGTCCCCCAGACACCGTCCCCCATCCGACACCGTCCCCCAGACACCGTCCCCCTGACACCGTCCCCCAGACACCGTCCCCCATCCGACACCGTCCCCCCGACACCGTCCCCCCGACACCGTCCCCCCGACACTGTCCCCCCGACACCGTCCCCCCCGACACCGTCCCCCCGACACCGTCCCCCCGACACTGTCCCCCCGACACCGTCCCCCCGACACCGTCCCCCCGACACCGTCCCCCCGACACCGTCCCCCCGACACCGCCCCCCCGACACCGTCCCCCAGACACCGTCCCCCATCCGACACCGTCCCCCAGACACCGTCCCCCTGACACCGTTCCCCAGACACCGTCCCCCATCCGACACCGTCCCCCAGACACCGTCCCCCAGACACCGTCTCCCCGACACCGTCCCCCATCCGACATCGTCCCCCCGACACCGTCCCCCCGACACCGTCCCCCCGACACCGTCCCCCCGACACCGTCCCCCCGACACCGTCCCCCCGACACCGACCCCCCGACACCGTCCCCCCGACACTGTCCCCCCGACACCGTCCCCCCGACACCGCCCCCCCGACACCGTCCCCCCAGACACCGTCCCCCCGACACCGTCCCCCAGACACCGTCCCCCAGACACCGTCCCCCAGACACCGTCCCCCAGACACCGTCCCCCATCCGACACCGTCCCCCAGACACCGTCTCCCCGACACCGTCCCCCCGACATCGTCCCCCCGACACCGTCCCCCCGACATCGTCCCGCCGACACCGTCCCCCCGACATCGTCCCCCCGACATCGTCCCCCAGACACCGTCTCCCCGACACCGTCCCCCCGACATCGTCCCCCAGACACCGTCCCCCAGACACCGTCCCCCAGACACCGTCCCCCAGACACCGTCCCCCAGACACCGTCCCCCATCCGACACCGTCCCCCAGACACCGTCTCCCCGACACCGTCCCCCCGACATCGTCCCCCCGACACCGTCCCCCCGACACCGTCCCCCCGACATCGTCCCCCCGACACCGTCCCCCCAGACACCGTCCCCCCGACACCGTCCCCCAGACACCGTCCCCCCGTCCCCCAGACACCATCCCCCCGACACCGTCCCCCCGACACCGTCCCCCCGACACCGTCCCCCAGACACCGTCCCCCCGACACCGTCCCCCAGACACCGTCCCCCCGACACCGTCCCCCCGACACCGTCCCCCCGACACCGTCCCCCCGACACCGTCCCCCAGACACCGTCCCCCCGACACCGTCCCCCAGACACCGTCCCCCAGACACCGTCCCCCATCCGACACCGTCCCCCAGACACCGTCTCCCCGACACCGTCCCCCCGACACCGTCCCCCCGACACCGTCCCCCCGACACCGTCCCCCAGACACCGTCCCCCCGACACCGTCCCCCCGACACCGTCCCCCCGACACCGTCCCCCAGACACCGTCCCCCCAGACACCGTCTCCTCCAGACACCGTCCCCCCGACACCGTCCCCCCGACACCGTCCCCCAGACACCGTCCCCCCAGACACCGTCTCCTCCAGACACCGTCCCCCAGACACCGTCCCCCCCGACACCGTCTCCTCCAGACACCGTCCCCCCGACACCGTCCCCCCGACACCGTCCCCCAGACACCGTCCCCCAGACACCGTCCCCCCAGACACCGTCCCCCAGACACCGTCTCCCCGACACCGTCCCCCAGACACCGTCTCCCCGACAACGTCCCCCAGACACCGTCCCCCCGACACCGTCCCCCCGACACCGTCCCCCCGACACCGTCCCCCCGACACCGTCCCCCCGGCACCGTCCCCCCGACACCGTCCCCCCGACACCGTCCCCCAGACACCGTCCCCCAGACACCGTCCCCCCAGACACCGTCCCCCCGACACCGTCTCCCCGACACCGCCCCCCCGACACCGTCCCCCCCGACACCGTCCCCCAGACACCGTCCCCCCGACACCGCCCCCCAGACACCGTCCCCCAGACACCGTCCCCCAGACACCGTCCCCCCGACACCGTCCCCCAGACACCGTCCCCCCGACACTGTCCCCCCGACACCGTCCCCCCGACACCGCCCCCCCGACACCGTCCCCCCGACACCATCCCCCAGACACCGTCCCCCCCGACACCGTCCCCCCGACACCGTCCCCCCGACACCGTCCCCCAGACACCGTCCCCCCGACACCGTCCCCCCGACACCGTCCCCCCGACACCGTCCCCCAGACACCGTCCCCCAGACACCGTCCCCCCAGACACCGTCTCCCCGACACCGCCCCCCCGACACCGTCCCCCCGACACCGTCCCCCATCCGACACCGTCCCCCAGACACCGTCCCCCTGACACCGTCCCCCAGACACCGTCCCACCGACACCGTCCCCCAGACACCGTCCCCCCGACACCGTCCCCCCGACACCGTCCCCCAGACACCGTCCCCCCGACACCGTCCCCCAGACACCGTCCCCCAGACACCGTCCTCCCGACACCGTCCCCCAGACACCGTCCCCCAGACACCGTCCCCCCGACACCGTCCCCCCGACACCGTCCCCCCGACACCGTCCCCCCGACACCGTCCCCCCCAGACACCGTCCCCCCCAGACACCGTCCCCCAGACACCGTCCCCCCCGACACCGTCCCCCCCGACACCGTCCCCCCCGACACCGTCCCCCAGACACCGTCCCCCTGGCACCGTCCCCCCGACACCGTCCCCCCGACACCGTCCCCCCGACACCGTCCCCCAGACACCGTCCCCCCAGACACTATCCCCCCGACACCGTCCCCCCGACCCGTCCCCCCGACACTGTCCCCCCGACACCGTCCCCCCGACCCGTCCCCCCGACACTGTCCCCCCGGACACCGTCCCCCCGACCCGTCCCCCCGACACTGTCCCCCCGGACACCCCCCCCCCCGACACCGTCCCCCAGACACGGCCCCCCCCGACACCGCCCCCCTGACACCGTTCCCCGACACCGTACCCCCAACACCGTCCCCCCGACACCGTCCCCCCGGACACCGTCCCCCCGACACCGCCCCCAGACACCGTCCCCCCAGACACCGCCCCCCCGACACCGTCCCCCTGACACCGTTCCCCCAGGCACCGTCCCCCCCGACACCGTCCCCCCAGACACCGCCCCCCCGACACCGTCCCCCTGACACCGTTCCCCCAGGCACCGTCCCTCCGACACCGTCCCCCCGACACCGTCCCCCCGACACCGTCCACCCGGACACCGTCCCCCCGACACCGTCCCCCCAGACACCGTCCCCCGGACACCGTCCCCCCTCGACACCGCCCCCCTGACACCGTCCCCTCCGACACCGTCCCCCAGACACCGTCCCCCCGACACCGTCCCCCCAGACACCGTCCCCCCCGACACCCTCTCCCCAGACACCGTCCCCCAGACACCGTCCCCCAGACACCCTCCCCCAGACACCGTCCCCCAGACACCGTCCCCCCCGACACCCTCTCCCCAGACACCGTCCCCCAGACACCGTCCCCCCAGACACCGTCCCCCCCGACACCCTCTCCCCAGACACCGTCCCCCAGACACCGTCCCCCCGACACCGTCCCCCCGACACCGTCCCCCAGACACCGTCCCCCAGACACCGTCCCCCCCAGACACCGTCCCCCAGACACCGTCCCCCCGACACCGTCCCCCAGACACCGTCCCCCCGACACCGTCCCCCAGACACCGCCCCCCAGACACCGTCCCCCCGACACCGGCCCCCGACACCGTCCCCCCGACACCATCCCCCAGACACCGCCCCCCAGACACCGTCCCCCCGACACCGTCCCCCAGACACCGTCCCCCCGACACCGTCCCCCAGACACCGCCCCCCAGACACCGTCCCCCCGACACCGGCCCCCGACACCGTCCCCCCGACACCGTCCCCCCGACACCGTCCCCCCGACACCGTCCCCCAGACACCGTCCCCCCGACACCGTCCCCCCGACACCTTCCCCCCGACACCGGCCCCCGACACCGTCCCCCAGACACCGTCCCCCAGACACCGTCCCCCCGACACCGTCCCCCCGACACCGGCCCCCGACACCTTCCCCCCGACACCGTCCCCCCGACACCGTCCCCCAGACACCGTCCCCCCGACACCGTCCCCCCTACACCGTCCCCCCGACACCGTCCCCCCGACACCGTCCCCCCGACACCGTCCCCCCCGACACCGTCCCCCCCGACACCGTCCCCCCAGACACCGTCCCCCCCGACACCGTCCCCCAGACACCGTCCCCCCGACACCGTCCCCCCGACACCGTCCCCCCGACACCGTCCCCCCAGACACCGCCCCCCCGACACCGTCCCCCAGACACCGTCCCCCCGGCACCGTCCCCCAGGCACCGTCCCCCTGACACTGTCCCCCCGACACCGTCCCCCCGACCCGTCCCCCCGACACTGTCCCCCCGACACCGTCCCCCTGGACCCCCCCCCCCCGACACCGTCCCCCCGACCCGTCCCCCCGACACTGTCCCCCCGACACCGTCCCCCTGGACCCCCCCCCCCGACACCGTCCCCCGACACCGTCCCCCCGACACCGTCCCCCCGATACCGCCCCCCCGACACCGTCCCCCCGACACCGTCCCCCGACACCGTCCCCCCGACACCGTCCCCCCGATACCGCCCCCCCGACACCGTCCCCCCGACACCGTCCCCCGACACCGTCCCCCCGGACACCGTCCCCCCGATACCGCCCCCCCGACACCGTCCCCCCGGACACCGTCCCCCAGACACCGTCCCCCCGACACCGTCCCCCCGACACCGTCCCCCCGACACCGTCCCCCAGACACCGTCCCCCAGACATCGTCCCCCCGACACCGTCCCCCCGACACCGTCCCCCCGACACCGTCCCCCAGACACCGTCCCCCCGACACCGTCCCCCCGACACCGTCCCCCTGACACTGTCCCCCCGACACCGTCCCCCCAGACACCGTCCCCCCGACACCGTCCCCCCGACACCGTCCCCCCGACACCGTCCCCCTGACACCGTCCCCCTGACACCGTCCCCCAGACACCGTCCCCCAGGCACCGTCCCCCAGACACCGTCCACCCAGACACCGTCCCCCCGACACCGTCCCCCAGACACCGTCCCCCAGACACCGTCCCCCCAGACACCGTCCCCCAGACACCGTCCTCCCGACACCCTCTCCCCAGACACCGTCCCCCAGACACCGTCCCCCCGACACCGTCCCCCAGACACCGTCCCCCAGACACCGTCCTCCCGACACCCTCTCCCCAGACACCGTCCCCCAGACACCGTCCCCCCGACACCGTCCCCACGACACCGTCCCCCCGACACCGTCCCCCCGACACCGTCCCCCCGACACCGTCCCCCAGACACCGTCCCCCCAGACACCGTCCCCCAGACACCGTCCCCCAGACACCGTCCCCCCGACACCTTCCCCCCAGACACCGTCCCCCCGACACCGTCCCCCCGACACCGTCCCCCAGACACCGTCCCCCAGACACCGTCCCCCCAGACACCGTCCCCCCGACACCGTCCCCCCGACACCGTCCCCCCGACACCGTCCCCCCAGACACCGTCCCCCAGACACCGTCCCCCCGACACCGTCCCCCAGACACCGTCCCCCAGACACCGTCCCCCCGACACCGCCCCCACGACACCGTCCCCCAGACACCGTCCCCCCAGACACCGTCCCCCAGACACCGTCCCCCCGACACCGTCCCCCAGGCACCGTCCCCCAGACACCGTCCCCCCGACACCGCCCCCACGACACCGTCCCCCCGACACCGTCCCCCAGACACCGTCCCCCAGACACCGTCCCCCCAGACACCGTCCCCCAGACACCGTCCCCCAGACACCGTCCCCCCGACACCGTCCCCCAGACACCGTCCCCCAGACACCTTCCCCCCGACACCGTCCCCCCCAGACACCGTCCCCCCGACACCGTCCCCCAGACACCGTCCCCCAGACACCGTCCCCCCGACACCGTCCCCCAGACACCCTCTCCCCAGACACCGTCCCCCCGACACCGTCCCCCAGACACCGTCCCCCCGACACCGTCCCCCAGACACCGTCCCCCCGACACCGTCCCCCAGACACCCTCTCCCCAGGCACCGTCCCCCCGACACCGTCCCCCAGACACCGTCCCCCCAGACACCGTCCCCCCGACACCGTCCCCCAGACACCGTCCCCCCAGACACCGTCCCCCCGACACCGTCCCCCAGACACCGTCCCCCCGACACCGTCCTCCGACACCGTCCCCCAGACACCGTCCCCCAGACACCTTCCCCCCGACACCGTCCCCCCCAGACACCGTCCCCCCGACACCGTCCCCCAGACACCGTCCCCCCGACACCGTCCCCCCGACACCGTCCCCCAGACACCGTCCCCCAGACACCGTCCCCCCGACACCGTCCCCCAGACACCGTCCCCCAGACACCGTCCCCCCGACACCTTCCCCCCAGACACCGTCCCCCCGACACCGTCCCCCCGACACCGTCCCCCAGACACCGTCCCCCAGACACCGTCCCCCCAGACACCGTCCCCCCGACACCGTCCCCCCGACACCGTCCCCCCGACACCGTCCCCCCAGACACCGTCCCCCCGACACCGTCCCCCCGACACCGTCCCCCAGACACCGTCCCCCAGACACCGTCCCCCCGACACCGCCCCCACGACACCGTCCCCCAGACACCGTCCCCCCAGACACCGTCCCCCAGACACCGTCCCCCCGACACCGTCCCCCAGGCACCGTCCCCCAGACACCGTCCCCCCGACACCGCCCCCACGACACCGTCCCCCCGACACCGTCCCCCAGACACCGTCCCCCAGACACCGTCCCCCCAGACACCGTCCCCCAGACACCGTCCCCCAGACACCGTCCCCCCGACACCGTCCCCCAGACACCGTCCCCCAGACACCTTCCCCCCGACACCGTCCCCCCCAGACACCGTCCCCCCGACACCGTCCCCCAGACACCGTCCCCCGGACACCGTCCCCCCGACACCGTCCCCCAGACACCCTCTCCCCAGACACCGTCCCCCCGACACCGTCCCCCAGACACCGTCCCCCCGACACCGTCCCCCAGACACCGTCCCCCCGACACCGTCCCCCAGACACCCTCTCCCCAGGCACCGTCCCCCCGACACCGTCCCCCAGACACCGTCCCCCCAGACACCGTCCCCCCGACACCGTCCCCCAGACACCGTCCCCCCGACACCGTCCTCCGACACCGTCCCCCAGACACCGTCCCCCCGACACCGTCCTCCGACACCGTCCCCCAGACACCGTCCCCCAGACACCGTCCCCCCGACACCGTCCCCCAGACACCGTCCCCCCGACACCGTCCTCCGACACCGTCCCCCAGACACCGTCCCCCCGACACCGTCCTCCGACACCGTCCCCCAGACACCGTCCCCCAGACACCGTCCCCCCCGACACCGTCCCCCCAGACACCGTCCCCCCGACACCGTCCCCCCGACACCGTCCCCCCGACACCGTCCCCCCAGACACCGTCCCCCCGACACCGTCCCCCAGGCACCGTCCCCCAGGCACCATCCCCCCAGACACCGTCCCCCCAGACACCGTCCCCCCGACACCGTCCCCCAGACACCGTCCCCCAGACACCGTCTCCCCGACACCGTCCCCCAGACACCGTCCCCCAGACACCGTCCCCCAGACACCGTCCCCCAGACACCGTCTCCCCGACACCGTCCCCCCGACACCGTCCCCCCAGACACCGTCCCCCCGACACCGACCCCCCCAGACACCGTCCCCCCGACACCGTCCCCCCGACACCGTCCCCCCCTCTCCCCCCGACACCGTCCCCCAGACACCGTCCCCCAGACACCGTCCCCCCGACACCGTCCCCCCAGACACCGTCCCCCAGACACCGTCCCCCAGACGCCGTCCCCCCGACACCGTCCCCCCAGACACCGTCCCCCCGACACCGTCCCCCCGACACCGTCTCCCAGACAACGTCCCCCAGACACCGTCCCCCCGACACCGTCCCCCAGACACCGTCCCCCAGACACCGTCCCCCAGACACCCTCTCCCCAGACACCGTCCCCCAGACACCGTCCCCCCCGACACCGTCCCCCCGACACCGTCCCCCAGACACCGTCCCCACGACACCGTCCCCCCGACACCGTCCCCCAGAATCCGTCCCCCCCTCTCCCCCCGACACCGTCCCCCCCGACACCGTCCCCCCGACACCGTCCCCCCGACACCGTCCCCCCCTCTCCCCCCGACACCGTCCCCCAGACACCGTCCCCCAGACACCGTCCCCCCGACACCGTCCCCCAGGCACCGTCCCCCCAGACACCGTCCCCCCGACACCGTCCCCCAGACACCGTCCCCCCGACACCGTCCCCCCGACACCGTCCCCCAGGCACCGTCCCCCCAGACACCGTACCCCCGACACCGTCCCCCCGACACCGTCCCCCCGACACCGTCCCCCCGACACCGTCCCCCCGACACCGTCCCCCCAGACACCGTCCCCCAGACACCGTCCCCCCAGACACCGTCACCCAGACACCGTCCCCCCGACACCGTCCCCCCGACACCGTCCCCCCAGACACCGTCCCCCCGACATCGTCCCCCAGACACCGTCCCCCAGACACCGTCCCCCCAGACACCGTCCCCCAGACACCGTCCCCACAGACACCGTCCCCCCGTCCCCCCGACACCGTCCCCCCAGACACCGTCCCCCAGACACCGTCCCCCCGACACCGTCCCCCCAGACACCGTCCCCCCAGACACCGTCCCCCAGACACCGTCCCCCCGACACCGTCCCCCCGACACCGTCCCCCCAGACACCGTCCCCCCGACATCGTCCCCCAGACACCGTCCCCCAGACACCGTCCCCCCAGACACCGTCCCCCAGACACCGTCCCCCAGACACCGTCCCCCCGACACCGTCCCCCCGACACCGTCCCCCCGACACCGTCCCCCCGACACCGTCCCCCCAGACACCGTCCCCCAGACACCGTCCCCCAGACACCGTCCCCACGACACCTTCCCCCCGACACAGTCCCCCCGACACCGTCCCCCAGACACCGTCCACCAGACACCGTCCCCTCGACACCGTCCCCCAGACACCGTCCCCCAGACACCGTCCCTCCGACACCGTCCCCCAGACACCGTCCCTCCGACACCGTCCCCCCGACACCGTCCCCCAGACACCGTCCCCCCGACACCGTCCCCCCGACACCGTCCGCCCGACACCGTCCCCCCCGACACCGTCCCCCCAGACACCGCCCCCCCGACACCGTCCCCCCGACACCGTCCCCCCGACACCGTCCCCCCGACACCGTCCCCCCGACACCGTCCCCCCGACACCGTCCCCCCGACACCGTCCCCCCGACACCGTCCCCCCGACACCGTCCCCCAGACACCGTCCCCCCGACACCGTCCCCCGACACCGTCCCCCCGACACCGTCCCCCCGACACCGTCCCCCCGACACCGTCCCCCCGACACCGTCCCACAGACACCGTCCCCCCGACACCGTCCCCCCGACACCGTCCCCCCGACACCGTCCCCCCGACACCGTCCCCCCGACACCGTCCCCCCAGACACCGTCCCCCCCGACACCGTCCCCCCGACACCGTCCCCCCAGACACCGTCCCCCCGACACCGTCCCCCAGACACCGTCCCCCAGACACCGTCCCCCCGACACCGTCCCCCCAGACACCGTCCCCCCGACACCGTCCCCCCGACACCGTCCACCCAGACACCGTCCCCCAGACACCGTCCCCCCCGACACCGTCCCCCATCCGACACCGTCCCCCAGACACCGTCCCCCATCCGACACCGTCCCCCAGACACCGTCTCCCCGACACCGTCCCCCCGACATCGTCCCCCCGACACCGTCCCCCCGACACCGTCTCCCCGACACCGTCCCCCAGACACCGTCCCCCCGACACCGTCCCCCCGACACCGTCCCCCCGACACCGTCTCCTCCAGACACCGTCCCCCAGACACCGTCCCCCCCGACACCGTCTCCTCCAGACACCGTCCCCCCGACACTGTCCCCCCGACACCGTCCCCCCGACACCGTCCCCCCAGACACCGTCCCCCCGACACTGTCCCCCCGACACTGTCCCCCCGACACCGTCCCCCCCGACACCGTCCCCCCGACACCGTCCCCCCGACACTGTCCCCCCGACACCGTCCCCCCGACACCGTCCCCCCGGCACCGTCCCCCCGACACCGTCCCCCCGACACCGCCCCCCCGACACCGTCCCCCAGACACCGTCCCCCATCCGACACCGTCCCCCAGACACCGTCCCCCTGACACCGTCCCCCAGACACCGTCCCCCATCCGACACCGTCCCCCAGACACCGTCCCCCAGACACCGTCTCCCCGACACCGTCCCCCATCCGACATCGTCCCCCCGACACCGTCCCCCCGACACCGTCCCCCCGACACCGTCCCCCCGACACCGTCCCCCCGACACCGCCCCCCCGACACCGTCCCCCCAGACACCGTCCCCCCGACACCGTCCCCCAGACACCGTCCCCCAGACACCGTCCCCCAGACACCGTCCCCCAGACACCGTCCCCCATCCGACACCGTCCCCCAGACACCGTCTCCCCGACACCGTCCCCCCGACATCGTCCCCCCGACACCGTCCCCCCGACATCGTCCCCCCGACACCGTCCCCCCAGACACCGTCCCCCCGACACCGTCCCCCAGACACCGTCCCCCCGTCCCCCAGACACCGTCCCCCCGACACCGTCCCCCCGACACCGTCCCCCCGACACCGTCCCCCAGACACCGTCCCCCCGACACCGTCCCCCAGACACCGTCCCCCCGACACCGTCCCCCCGACACCGTCCCCCCGACACCGTCCCCCCGACACCGTCCCCCAGACACCGTCCCCCCGACACCGTCCCCCAGACACCGTCCCCCAGACACCGTCCCCCATCCGACACCGTCCCCCAGACACCGTCTCCCCGACACCGTCCCCCCGACACCGTCCCCCCGACACCGTCCCCCCGACACCGTCCCCCAGACACCGTCCCCCCGACACCGTCCCCCCGACACCGTCCCCCAGACACCGTCCCCCCGACACCGTCCCCCCGACACCGTCCCCCCGACACCGTCCCCCAGACACCGTCCCCCCGACACCGTCCCCCCGACACCGTCCCCCCGACACCGTCCCCCCGACACCGTCCCCCAGACACCGTCCCCCCGACACCGTCCCCCCGACACCGTCCCCCAGACACCGTCCCCCCAGACACCGTCTCCTCCAGACACCGTCCCCCCGACACCGTCCCCCCGACACCGTCCCCCAGACACCGTCCCCCCAGACACCGTCTCCTCCAGACACCGTCCCCCAGACACCGTCCCCCCCGACACCGTCTCCTCCAGACACCGTCCCCCCGACACCGTCCCCCCGACACCGTCCCCCAGACACCGTCCCCCAGACACCGTCCCCCCAGACACCGTCCCCCAGACACCGTCTCCCCGACACCGTCCCCCAGACACCGTCTCCCCGACACCGTCCCCCCGACACCGTCCCCCCGACACCGTCCCCCGACACCGTCCCCCCGACACCGTCCCCCCGACACCGTCCCCCCAGCACCGTCCCCCCGACACCGTCCCCCAGACACCGTCCCCCAGACACCGTCCCCCCAGACACCGTCCCCCAGACACCGTCCCCCAGACACCGTCCCCCCGACACCGTCCCCCAGACACCGTCCCCCCGACACCGTCCTCCGACACCGTCCCCCAGACACCGTCCCCCCGACACCGTCCTCCGACACCGTCCCCCAGACACCGTCCCCCAGACACCGTCCCCCCCGACACCGTCCCCCCGACACCGTCCCCCCGACACCGTCCCCCCGACACCGTCCCCCCAGACACCGTCCCCCCGACACCGTCCCCCAGGCACCGTCCCCCAGGCACCATCCCCCCAGACACCGTCCCCCCAGACACCGTCCCCCAGACACCGTCCCCCAGACACCGTCCCCCAGACACCGTCTCCCCGACACCGTCCCCCAGACACCGTCCCCCAGACACCGTCCCCCCGACACCGTCCCCAGACACCGTCCCCCAGACACCGTCCCCCAGACACCGTCTCCCCGACACCGTCCCCCTGACACCGTCCCCCCAGACACCGTCCCCCCGACACCGTCCCCCCCAGACACCGTCCCCCCGACAACGTCCCCCCGACACCGTCCCCCCCTCTCCCCCCGACACCGTCCCCCAGACACCGTCCCCCCAGACACCGTCCCCCCGACACCGTCCCCCCGACACCGTCCCCCCCTCTCCCCCCGACACCGTCCCCCAGACACCGTCCCCCCGACACCGTCCCCCCCAGACACCGTCCCCCCGACACCGTCCCCCCGACACCGTCCCCCCCTCTCCCCCCGACACCGTCCCCCAGACACCGTCCCCCAGACACCGTCCCCCCGACACCGTCCCCCCCTCTCCCCCCGACACCGTCCCCCAGACACCGTCCCCCAGACACCGTCCCCCCAGACACCGTCCCCCCGACACCGTCCCCCAGACACCGTCCCCCAGACACCGTCTCCCCGACACCGTCCCCCAGACACCGTCCCCCAGACACCGTCCCCCAGACACCGTCCCCCCGACACCGTCCCCAGACACCGTCCCCCAGACACCGTCCCCCCGACACCGTCCCCCCAGACACCGTCCCCCCGACACCGTCCCCCCCAGACACCGTCCCCCCGACACCGTCCCCCCGACACCGTCCCCCCCTCTCCCCCCGACACCGTCCCCCAGACACCGTCCCCCAGACACCGTCCCCCCAGACACCGTCCCCCCGACACCGTCCCCCCAGACACCGTCCCCCAGACACCGTCCCCCAGACGCCGTCCCCCCGACACCGTCCCCCCAGACACCGTCCCCCCGACACCGTCCCCCCGACACCGTCTCCCAGACAACGTCCCCCAGACACCGTCCCCCCGACACCGTCCCCCAGACACCGTCCCCCAGACACCGTCCCCCAGACACCCTCTCCCCAGACACCGTCCCCCAGACACCGTCCCCCCGACACCGTCCCCCCGACACCGTCCCCCAGACACCGTCCCCCCAGACACCGTCTCCTCCAGACACCGTCCCCCCGACACCGTCCCCCCGACACCGTCCCCCAGACACCGTCCCCCAGACACCCTCTCCCCAGACACCGTCCCCCAGACACCGTCCCCCCGACACCGTCCCCCCGACACCGTCCCCCAGACACCGTCCCCCCAGACACCGTCTCCTCCAGACACCGTCCCCCCGACACCGTCCCCCCGACACCGTCCCCCAGACACCGTCCCCCCAGACACCGTCTCCTCCAGACACCGTCCCCCAGACACCGTCCCCCCCGACACCGTCTCCTCCAGACACCGTCCCCCCGACACCGTCCCCCCGACACCGTCCCCCAGACACCGTCCCCCAGACACCGTCCCCCCAGACACCGTCCCCCAGACACCGTCTCCCCGACACCGTCCCCCAGACACCGTCTCCCCGACACCGTCCCCCCGACACCGTCCCCCCGACACCGTCCCCCGACACCGTCCCCCCGACACCGTCCCCCCGACACCGTCCCCCCAGCACCGTCCCCCCGACACCGTCCCCCAGACACCGTCCCCCAGACACCGTCCCCCCAGACACCGTCCCCCAGACACCGTCCCCCAGACACCGTCCCCCCGACACCGTCCCCCAGACACCGTCCCCCCGACACCGTCCTCCGACACCGTCCCCCAGACACCGTCCCCCCGACACCGTCCTCCGACACCGTCCCCCAGACACCGTCCCCCAGACACCGTCCCCCCCGACACCGTCCCCCCGACACCGTCCCCCCGACACCGTCCCCCCGACACCGTCCCCCCAGACACCGTCCCCCCGACACCGTCCCCCAGGCACCGTCCCCCAGGCACCATCCCCCCAGACACCGTCCCCCCAGACACCGTCCCCCAGACACCGTCCCCCAGACACCGTCCCCCAGACACCGTCTCCCCGACACCGTCCCCCAGACACCGTCCCCCAGACACCGTCCCCCCGACACCGTCCCCAGACACCGTCCCCCAGACACCGTCCCCCAGACACCGTCTCCCCGACACCGTCCCCCTGACACCGTCCCCCCAGACACCGTCCCCCCGACACCGTCCCCCCCAGACACCGTCCCCCCGACAACGTCCCCCCGACACCGTCCCCCCCTCTCCCCCCGACACCGTCCCCCAGACACCGTCCCCCCAGACACCGTCCCCCCGACACCGTCCCCCCGACACCGTCCCCCCCTCTCCCCCCGACACCGTCCCCCAGACACCGTACCCCCGACACCGTCCCCCCCAGACACCGTCCCCCCGACACCGTCCCCCCGACACCGTCCCCCCCTCTCCCCCCGACACCGTCCCCCAGACACCGTCCCCCAGACACCGTCCCCCCGACACCGTCCCCCCCTCTCCCCCCGACACCGTCCCCCAGACACCGTCCCCCAGACACCGTCCCCCCAGACACCGTCCCCCCGACACCGTCCCCCAGACACCGTCCCCCAGACACCGTCTCCCCGACACCGTCCCCCAGACACCGTCCCCCAGACACCGTCCCCCAGACACCGTCCCCCCGACACCGTCCCCAGACACCGTCCCCCAGACACACCGTCCCCCGACACCGTCCCCCCAGACACCGTCCCCCCGACACCGTCCCCCCCAGACACCGTCCCCCCGACACCGTCCCCCCGACACCGTCCCCCCCTCTCCCCCCGACACCGTCCCCCAGACACCGTCCCCCAGACACCGTCCCCCAGACACCGTCCCCCGACACCGTCCCCCCAGACACCGTCCCCCAGACACCGTCCCCCAGACGCCGTCCCCCCGACACCGTCCCCCCAGACACCGTCCCCCCGACACCGTCCCCCCGACACCGTCTCCCAGACAACGTCCCCCAGACACCGTCCCCCCGACACCGTCCCCCAGACACCGTCCCCCAGACACCGTCCCCCAGACACCCTCTCCCAAGACACCGTCCCCCAGACACCGTCCCCCCCGACACCGTCCCCCCGACACCGTCCCCCAGACACCGTCCCCCCGACACCGTCCCCCCGACACCGTCCCCCAGAATCCGTCCCCCCCTCTCCCCCGACACCGTCCCCCCCGACACCGTCCCCCCGACACCGTCCCCCCGACACCGTCCCCCCCTCTCCCCCCGACACCGTCCCCCAGACACCGTCCCCCAGACACCGTCCCCCCGACACCGTCCCCCAGGCACCGTCCCCCCAGACACCGTCCCCCCGACACCGTCCCCCAGACACCGTCCCCCGACACCGTCCCCCCGACACCGTCCCCAGGCACCGTCCCCCCAGACACCGTCCCCCGACACCGTCCCCCCGACACCGTCCCCCCGACACCGTCCCCCCGACACCGTCCCCCCAGACACCGTCCCCCAGACACCGTCCCCCCAGACACCGTCCCCCAGACACCGTCCCCCCGACACCGTCCCCCCGACACCGTCCCCCCAGACACCGTCCCCCCGACATCGTCCCCCAGACACCGTCCCCCAGACACCGTCCCCCCAGACACCGTCCCCCAGACACCGTCCCCACAGACACCGTCCCCCCGTCCCCCCGACACCGTCCCCCCGACACCGTCCCCCCAGACACCGTCCCCCAGACACCGTCCCCCAGACACCGTCCCCACGACACCTTCCCCCCGACACCGTCCCCCCGACACCGTCCCCCAGACACCGTCCACCAGACACCGTCCCCTCGACACCGTCCCCCAGAGACCGTCCCCCAGACACCGTCCCTCCGACACCGTCCCCCAGACACCGTCCCTCCGACACCGTCCCCCCGACACCGTCCCCCAGACACCGTCCCCCCGACACCGTCCCCCCGACACCGTCCCCCCGACACCGTCCCCCCCGACACCGTCCCCCCAGACACCGCCCCCCGACACCGTCCCCCCGACACCGTCCCCCCGACACCGTCCCCCCGACACCGTCCCCCCGACACCGTCCCCCCGACACCGTCCCCCCGACACCGTCCCCCAGACACCGTCCCCCGACACCGTCCCCCGACACCGTCCCCCCGACACCGTCCCCCCGACACCGTCCCCCCGACACCGTCCCCCCGACACCGTCCCACAGACACCGTCCCCCCGACACCGTCCCCCCGACACCGTCCCCCGACACCGTCCCCCCGACACCGTCCCCCCAGACACCGTCCCCCCCGACACCGTCCCCCCGACACCGTCCCCCCAGACACCGTCCCCCCGACACCGTCCCCCAGACACCGTCCCCAGACACCGTCCCCCCGACACCGTCCCCCCAGACACCGTCCCCCCGACACCGTCCCCCCGACACCGTC
Organism: Scyliorhinus torazame; assembly: GCF_047496885.1. NCBI lineage: Eukaryota > Metazoa > Chordata > Chondrichthyes > Carcharhiniformes > Scyliorhinidae > Scyliorhinus > Scyliorhinus torazame. Next base: position 55,109 of record NW_027309023.1, read on the forward strand.
CACCCAGACACCGTCCCCCAGACACCGTCCCCCCCGACACCGTCCCCCATCCGACACCGTCCCCCAGACACCGTCCCCCATCCGACACCGTCCCCCAGACACCGTCTCCCCGACACCGTCCCCCCGACACCGTCCCCCCGACACCGTCCCCCCGACACCGTCCCCCCGACACCGTCCCCCAGACACCGTCCCCCCGACACCGTCTCCTCCAGACACCGTCCCCCAGACACCGTCCCCCCCGACACCGTCTCCTCCAGACACCGTCCCCCCGACACCGTCCCCCCGACACCGTCCCCCAGACACCGTCCCCCAGACACCGTCCCCCCAGACACCGTCCCCCAGACACCGTCTCCCCGACACCGTCCCCCCGACACCGTCCCCCAGACACCGTCCCCCCGACACCGTCCCCCTGACACCCTCTCCCCAGACACCGTCCCCCAGACACCGTCCCCCCCGACACCGTCCCACCGACACCGTCCCCCAGACACCGTCCCCCAGAATCCGTCCCCCCCTCTCCCCCCGACACCGTCCCCCCCGACACCGTCCCCCCGACACCGTCCCCCCGACACCGTCCCCCCCTCTCCCCCCGACACCGTCCCCCAGACACCGTCCCCCAGACACCGTCCCCCCGACACCGTCCCCAGGCACCGTCCCCCCAGACACCGTCCCCCCGACACCGTCCCCCAGACACCGTCCCCCCGACACCGTCCCCCCGACACCGTCCCCCCGACACCGTCCCCCAGACACCGTCCCCCCGACATCGTCCCCCAGACACCGTCCCCCAGACACCGTCCCCCCAGACACCGTCCCCAGACACCGTCCCCACAGACACCGTCCCCCCGTCCCCCCGACACCGTCCCCCCGACACCGTCCCCCCAGACACCGTCCCCCA